>NW_028251527.1:0-114556 GCF_964263255.1 Lissotriton vulgaris
TTTTGGATACGCGTGGAAAGTGGGGTCTTACAGTGTAGCATCTAGTCAAGTGTGCAAAATCATAAATGCACACTGGTGCACATTGAATAGTGGAACTCTACAAATTCCAAAGCCTATGTTTTCACATAAATGTCTCCGGGACCTGTTAGTACATATATGACCACAGAAAAACCAGCAACACAAGAGTGCAAAGGGGCCTATTTACAAGCCCCTATCACCATGGGAAAGCCACTTTTTACGACATGTCTGTGGTGATAGGGGCGTTCCCTTATTTACACTGCAGTGCTAAACCACTTAATGTGGCTTAGCGCTGCCTTGTAAATTAGGCCCCTTTTCACGCTAAGCTCAGCACGAAAGGGGAGGGCAATGGGTGTCGCTATGGGCGTTCCACTGCAATACCAATTGTTTCTGACGCTGCCCCTTATTTACAGGGGAGGGGTAAATAGGAGGCGGTGCTGAGAGAGAAAATCGAGTTGGAAATGTCGACTTACACAAATATCGAGTTGGAAATATCGTGCTTCAGAAATATCAACCCGATACAAAAGGGGATTTTTGTATCGCTTTGTTCGCCCTAAGTCGGCAGGGTATGCTCAGACTTGAGTCCCTTGCTCACTTGGCCACTGGATTCAAGATAGCCTGGCTGATGAGGTTTATGAATCCGAAACTGGTCCCAGGATGCATGTTTCCGGTCCAGGGAAGACATGGCTTGGCAGTTCGGGCTGGACTGTTCCCATGAGGCACAGGGTCAGACTGATTTGCATATGGCCATGTCTGAACTGGGGTGGCTGAGTGAGCTAAAGAATGGTGATGGATTAAACCCAGATCAGTTGACTGGGGGTGAGTGTTTGATGTGCTCAAACGCTCCGTCCATCATCCCCTTTTGTATCAGAAATATCAACAGCAAGAATATCCTGGTCAAGAATATCGAACTAAGGTAAGAAATATAGTTTTTTTAAATATAGAAGTCAATATTTTTTTTTCAAGAATATAGATGTGTAAAATATTGATTTTGTAATTAGGGTTATGTATGTTAATTTATATTTTAAATGTATGTGATGTATGGTTTTTGTATAAGTATTGTTTATGTTTTTTAATATATGTGTTACATTTTTTGTAGTTATGAATTTTATTTTAATTGCATTTTGCATTTTTGAGTTCCGTAGCAAGTTGTGGGGTAATAGGGGAATGGGGTGGGAAGTAATTTAATTATAATACATTAATGAATATTTTGTATTTATTTAATTTTGATTTTATAGCATTAATTGTAGGAAGTAATGCATTTGTATTTAATTATTATTTGGTTGTTAATTAATAATAAATAATTAATTGATCATTAATTAAGGTCATTGTGCGGGTTGTGGGGTTCATGGGGTAAAGGGTGGGAGATAATTTATGTTTAATTAATTTATAATTTGTTGTTCATTCATATTAACTAATTAAGAGGCCTATTAAGATGGCGGACGGACCTGCATCCGTCCGCCCCTCCCGAGGTGGAGGGATCGTCCGCAGGGGCAGCGGCGGTCTCTCCATACCAATTAGGATGTGACCGCCACCCTGGCGGTCACATCCCGTATCTTTAACTTTGCGGTGGGTGCTGCTTGAAGCAGCAACCGCCGCAAGGTTAAAAATGCATGCTTTGCATTTACATGCACAAAGCGGCAGGCACCGCGCGGTGCCTGCCACTTTGTGCAGGTAAATGCAGGGGGGTACCATAGGTACCCCCCATGTGCACCCCCCACCCCCGACACCCTGGGGGCCCGCAACAGACCCCCAAACACAATAGACCACATGCTTTTCCACGGCAGAAAAGCCGCCGTGGAAAAGCATGTTGCCGCCTGCATCCTAATATGGCTGGCGGTGTCTTGCAGACACCGCCACCATATTTTCCTGCATACACCACGGATCAGCGGCGGACGGACTTGCCGTCCACCGCTGATCCCACCGCCATCCTAATGTGGCTTGGGTGTTTCCAATGTCTGCGGCGGTGAATCCGCATCCTCCAGGCCTGCGGTGGCTTCCCCCGGCCCGGAGGATGCGGATTCACCGCCATCCTAATCGGCCCCTAAGTGATAATTTATTATGTTAATTATGGGATTTTATTAGGTGTGGGTTGTGGGTTTATGGGGTAAAGGGTGGGAAGTAATGTATTTTTAACTAACTAATAATTAGTTCTTAATTATTAATTAAATGATAGAAAATAATTACAGAAATTTTAATTCATTTTAGGTGTGGATTATGGGGTTTATAGAGGTAACGGGTAAGAAGTAATTTGTGTTTAATTATTTAATAATTAGTTGCTAATTTATATTAACTAATTAATTGATAATTAATTATGGTAATTGTGTTATTTTTTTGGTGTGGGTTGTGAGGTTTATGGGGTAAAGGTTGGGAAGTAATTTATTCTTAATTAATTAATAATTAGTTGTTAATTAATATTAATGAATTGAAAATTAAATATGTAATTTGTGTAATTAATTTTAGGTGTGGGCTGTGGCTTTTATAGAGGTAAAGGGTGGGAAGACATTTTTGTTTACCTAATCAAAATTAGTTGATCATTAACATTAATTAATTAATTTACATTTAACCACATGGATGCTCCACATTTTCCTCTCCTATGCTGGGCCATAATGTTAATGGGTGTGGTCATGACGAGCTCAGCTCGTCATGAGCACATAAGAGGTGTACTTCATGAAGAGCTGAGCTCATCATGAGCATTGAAAGGGTTAACCCTTTGGCTGCTCATGACTAAATAGTTCCGTCATGAGCACCAGTGCTCCTGTGCTCATGATGGAACCATTCCGTCATGAGCACATGCTCAGAAAATCCCTCTGCTGCAGACAGTAGAGGGATTTTCCCTGTTTTGTTTTTGCCTGGGGAGGTGGGTAAGAGCTCCCCAACCTCCCCAGGCCTATTTTTGTATTTTGTTGCAATGACGATCTCCCTCAAGGAGTGCAATTGTCATTGCAACGAAAACAAAACTGAAACTTAGCTTCAGTTTCTCACTTTCGTTGCTTGTGGGGCATTCTCAGCCCCGAGCCCAAAAATTCATTGAAAAGGGGAGAATCAACCCTTTCCAATAGTGGATCTCTACTTGGGGATCACCCCAGGAGGGCGATCCCCAAACAGGGATCCACTCACCAGCACCTGGATGGGGGAAGCGGCTCCTTGGGCAGTAGCCCCCAATCTGCACCCCCCCGGGGGGCAGAAAGCCCATTAGAAACCAGGGATTTTTTTTATTGATGTTGGGGTGGAGGCTGCCCACAATGGGCATGAAATATCCCCCACCCCCAGTGAAATGTAAGTCTTCTTTCCTCCCTGTGGGCAGATGAGGGCAGTAGCCCCCAATCTGCCCCCTGGGGGCATAAAGCTGATGAGAAATCAGAGAATGTTTTTATTGATGTTGGGGTGGGGGCTGCCCAAAAAGGGCATGGCAATGCCCCCACCGAGAGAAATGTCAGTCTTTCAAGTTTTCAAAATTGTATAGGCTTGCTAGGTTTCCTTAGGTGCCGGCAGAGCTAGAGTTCAAAATCTACAGCTAGGCACTTTGCAAAAAAAGGGTCCGTTTTCAATTTGAAGATGTAATTTGTCCACGTTGCATTTTGGGCCATTTCCTGTCAAGGATACTAGACCTCCCCACACAAGAGAGGTACCATTTATCTCGAAAGACTTTGGGGGATCAGGGTGGGTGGAATTCTGTGGATCTATGCAGATTCCAGAACGTTTCACCATGGAAATGTGAGGAAAATGATTTTTTTTATTTTACAAATTTTGAGGTTTGCATGGGATTCTGGGTGTCTTGTTTTCAAAAATGTATATGCTTGCTAGTTTTCCATAGGTGCCTGCAGAGCTAGGGTTAAAAACCTACACCTAGGCATTTTGCAAAAAAAGGGTCCGTTGTCACTGTGAAAATGTTATGTATCCATGCTGTTTTTTTGGCCATTTCCTTTTGCGGGTACTAGGCCTATCCACACAAGTGAGATACCATTTTTCGCGGTAAACTTTGGGGAATGCGGGATGGGTAGAATTTTGTAGATCCACGCAGATTCCAGAACTTTAACATCACAGAAATATGAGGAAAATTGCTTTTTTTTGGACTACATTTTGAGGTTTGCAAGGGATTCTGGGTAACAGAACCTGGTGAGAGCCAGACAAGTCACCCCATCCTGGATTCCCCTGGGTGTCTAGTTTTCAAAAATGTTTAGGTTTGGGAGGTTTCCCTAGGTGTCAGTAGAGCTGGGGTTCAAAATCTACAGCTAGGCACTTTGCAAATAAAAGGGTCCGTTCTCACTGTGAAAATGTGGTGTGTCCATGTTGCGTTTTGGGTGTTTCCTGCCATGGGCACTTGGCCTACCCACACAAGTGAGGTACCATTTTTCCCGGAAGACTTTGGGAAATGTGGGGTGTGTGGAATTTTGTGAATCTACGCAGATTCCACAACTTTCCACCACAGAAATGTGAGATTTATTTATTTTTTTTTTTTTTACAAATTTTGAGGTTTGCAAGGGATTCGGGGTAACAGAACCTGGTGAGAGCCAGGCAAGTCACCCCATCCTGGATTCCCCTTGGTGTCTGGTTTTGAAAAATGTATAGGTTTTCTAGCTTTCCCTAGGTTCGGGCCGAGCTAGGGTTCAAAATCTACAGTTAGGCACTTTGCAAAAAAGTGGTCAGTTTTCACTGTAAAAATAAAGTGTGCCCATGGTGCATTTTGAGCCATTTCCTGTAGCGGGCACTAGGCCTACCCACACCAGTGAGGTACCATTTTTATCAGGAGACTTCGGGTAACACAGAATTGTAGAGCAACTGTTATTACCTATTGACTTTCGATGAATTTCTTCCTCCCAAATGAAAGATAATGTGTAAAAAAGAAGTCACTTTGAAAAATGTCCTATAATTCTCATGCTAGTATGGGTACTTACAATTTCGGAAATGTGCAAATATCTGCTGTTTCTAAACTTTATATTTTGTTCCAGTTTCAGAAATACATAGGTGTCTTTCATACCGATTTTTCCATGTATATATGTCCTCAAATTAATTCCTTTATACCCGGTACATAAAACAACATTGCAAGACACTGCTCAGTTATTGGCTCTGGGTTCATCGGGTTCTTGGTGAACCTATAAGTCCTATATATCCCCCCAAACAGAAATGTCCAGCAAATGTAATGGTATATTGCTTTAAAACAGTTGTCATAATTAGAAGACGTTACAGATGAAAACGTTGGCACAAATGGCTGTTTTTTAAACTATTTTTCAATTTTTCCTATATTCAACTGTTATTTTCTATAGACTGTACCCATTAAAGTGGGTATAGTAATTTTTATACCTCTGCTGTCTAACAATGTCCCTACTTTTACTATTATTGGAGTGGGAATAGTACATTTTATCCTGCCACTATCCAACACTTTCTCTACTGTTGCACACACTGGAGTGGGAATAGTAATTTTTACCCCTCCGCTGTTCAACAATTTCCCATCTGTTGCATTCACTGGAATGGGAATAATGATTTTTATCCCACCTCTGTCCAACACTTTCCCTATTGTTCCACTCACTCGAATGGGAATTGTAATTTTTACCCCTTTGCTATACAACACTTTCTCTACTGTTGCACTAACTGGAGTGGGAATAGTAATGTGTACCCCTTCGCTATCCAACACTTTCCCTACTGTTGCACTCACTGGAGTGGGAATAGTATTTTCTACCCCTCCGCTATCCAACACTTTCCCTACTGTTGCACTCACTGGAGTAGGAATAGTATTTTTTTACCCATCCCATATCCAAAACTTTCCCTACTGTTGCACTCACTGGAGTGGGAATAGTAATTTTTACCCCTCCGCTATCCAACACTTTACCTACAGTTGCACTCACTGGAGTGGGAAATGTAAGTTTGAAGATTTTTTTAAAGTTTAATGTTTTAAATTATAATAAAATGTTTTTTCGAATAGATTTTATGTTATTGTTGCGAACTTGACCCAAAGGTATGGGGTATCAGAGAGCTTCACATAACACCAGTTGTATTACATGAGGATACATTAATTTCAGATTAAGTGATTTGCCCTGAATCACAGGATGTTCAGCGTCATTGCTGAGACTCGAATCCTATGTATGTGTGTTTCACTTTTTTCAATTAAGTTAATTTGTTATATTTTTTATAATTTATATAAACCCCTCCCATGCTCGTGACGGAACCGTTCCGTCACGAGCCTCGGGTGGGCTGTGCTGGTGACAGAACGGTTCCGTCAAGGCCAGCTCGCCGCGCCTGCGCGGCGCGAATTCGGCGCCTGCACTGGGCGTTCTAAAGAGCGGCGGGGCCGTGACGGAACCGTTCCGTCACTAGCACAGCTCACCTGAGGCTCGTGACGGTGCGGTTCCGTCATGAGCATGGGATCGACGCGCGGCCCCGCCTTCCCCTTAGCGCTGCGGCGGAATAGCCGCCGCAGCAAAGGGGTTAAATCTACCAAATATGTTTATATTATTTTATTTAACATATTTAACATTTATTATTTTACTATATATCTTATATATATATATATTCACTGAAAAAACCATAGGTTTTAGCCCATATATAGTTAGGGATTAGCATTTACAAAACCTTAATTTACTCGCACAAAACCATAGAAATTCGCATATATAGTTAGATGCAATAACTATATATCGCGCACCCGCAACCCACTGCTGATGATGTCACATATTACATCATTCATGACATGGTCAGTGACATCACTGATGACATCACTGATGACATCTCAAATGACATCACTGATGACATCTCAAATGACAACATCCAGTGACTGTATGTTTCTGTAAAGTTAAAATATGTCTTACATATTGAAGAATGAGTGGATGTATAAATGTTTGGATGAAGGATTTAGTAGGTGCATGACTGACTGTATGAGAGAATGATTAAATGTGTCTCACTGAGTGCATGGGTTAGTGACTAAACTGTCTTAATTTGTGCATCATTATTACTGTAGTTCTGTAAACTGCTGCATTTGTTGATCAGTAGCTATATGAGTTACTATATGGGTTATTGATTGGTTGCCCAAATATTTGTATGGGAGACTGGGTGTGTGTGTGGGGGTGGCTGAGAGGTGTGTGACTCTGTGCATAGATGTGTGAGCAGTTGATTCAGTAGATGTATGGGTTCAAAAGTGCATGTGAAAACAGCTGTATGGGCGGTTGACTGTGTGCATGAGTGTATTGGTGAGTTAATGGATATCTCAGTGCTACATGTCAAAGTAACTACATATGTAAAACACAGTACATGTAAGAGTTGACATATATAAATAACTGTGCATAAGAGCCAGTGAATGTGTGAGTGGCTGTATGGATCATTGTGAACTTGTATCAGGGATTGTATAAGAGAGTAAATATGTGTTAGTATATGTTTGATTAAGTAAGGTGTGTATAACTGTATAGTTGAGGAATTGGAGGTGTGATTGATTCTTTGCATGACTGACTAGGTGTGTGAGTAACTCCATAGATGAGTGACAGTCTGTGAGAGTCTGTTTACACTGATTGTATCTAAGGTTATATTAGAGTCTGAAGAGGTTGATCGTATTATCACATGAATGATATCATCAGTGATGTGATCAGTAATGACAAATGAGATGTTATCAGTGATTTTACAAGTGATGTCATTTGAAATATCATCAGTGATGTCATCAGTGATGTCACTGACCATGTCATGAATGATGTCATTTGAGATGTCATCAGTGATGTCATCAGTGATGTCACTGACCATGTCATGAATGATGTAATATGTGACATCATCAGCAGTGGGTTGCGGGTGCGCGATATATAGTTATTGCATCTAACTATATATGCGAATTTCTATGGTTTTGTGCGAGTAAAGGTTTTGTAAATGCTAATCCCTAACTATATATGGGCTAAAACCTATGGTTCTTTCAGTGAATTTCAATGGTTTTTTAATAGCAAATATCAAAAGCTGTCAAATGTCAAGTACGTGATAGGTAAAAACTTTTTCGTGTTTATGCACGCTGATGTGCTTTGAACGCTGCCCCCCCCCTCTTTTCTCTTAGTAGTACTCTCTCTTTGCAGATAGTGAAGGGTAGTTAACGCAGGCCTTTACCCCCGTTGTAATCCATCGTGCCTGCTTGTCTCTCCATTTGATTGATTGTTATCCAAGCATTTACTGTTTTACAATTGATTCTCTTTGGTTGATTCTCTATTTACAAACAAGCACAAAGTCGCAATACTCTGTTTAGTCTTTGCAGATAGTGAAAAATCGTGTAAAAAAACAAAAGTAATCGAGCAAAATCAGTAGGCCACTAATGGGATCTCTTTTTGACCTCGCTAAAATAGAAACATTAGGAACAACCCTTCATGAGAAATACGAAAATAGTGAGATGAACTGAGCTCCACACCATGAGGGCTGCAAGACAGCTCGGCTCCGCCACCCACCTCGCCCAAAATAACGATAAACTCTATGCAAATATTATAAATATATACAACACACCAGCAAAGTAACAGGGTAAAACATTTTATTAAATAACTATTTACATAACTATTTTATACTTTTTGTTGCCTGATCCCGCTAGCTCAATCGATCGAGCATGAAACTCAAAAACTCTGATAGCAAGCGTTGCTGCTGATGCTATGCAGACAAAAACTGGTTTTCAGTTTGTACATTCATCAAGATTTTTCCATCCAAGGCTGGTTGAGAGTTTGTAGAACGATAGCTTCAGATTTTCAACATACGGTGTGGTGGCGCGGACTGGGAGGGGGCGCTTGGCTCCTGCCCCCTCCCCAAGTCGTGTTGCCCTGGTGTGGCCTAAGATCACCCCCGACATAGGCGGCCGGCTCCCGGGGTCCGGCGTAACTTTTTGCCTTTTGATGACTCTTCCATTCTGGACCTTGTCCCACAATCCGTTTGACCTAAAGACACACTGTAGTGGGGCGCCCCTTTACCGTTTCAGTTGCCATTCCGCCCGCTTTTGCTACACTGTGCCTCTTCCGCCATTCAGCTGTTTACCGCCCGCTCTTGCGACTACAGCGTCTCGCTCACCATGTAGTTGAGTTGCTCTTGCGATGCAGCGATAAGCGGCTGCCACAAGACTCTCAAAATGGCGGCCGGCTCTTCAGATTTGGGCGTGATCCACTAAAATGGCCCTGGGACACCTTGGAACTCGGACGCTTGTCTGCTAGGGCTTGGGCCCCGTTCTCGAAAGCGTCCCCTGAGCCTTGAAGATTCTACAAAAGTCTTGGGGGCCCCCAACTCCCGCAGGCTTCTGGTGGGGAGCGGCTGCCATGATTGCTCGTGGAATGGCCATGACTGAGCTACGAGATGGTGGTGCTCTCATGCTGACGCCAGCTTCAGTTTGAAACATCCAGAAACACTGTAGACTACCAATTCGATCAGTTCCGGTAGTGCCCCAACGTGACCCGGTAGGGAAGAACTTGCCCTCCCCTCTTTGACTGATGGTTCTTGTTGCCTGTCCATTCTGTTGTCATTTAACAGAACTTTTTAGACTACTGAAAGGGGTTGTGTTCCGACCGCTGGTTGGTGGAGACATTTTGACTATATTCTGGACCTACGTTGTCGCGTAATGCGTTATCATCATCATCATTTTAACTTTATTTTGGTTTGTTAATGAACCATAAAAGTACATCGCAACTAGAAAAAAAATACATTTACAACTCAACCATGCATACTTACATCTCGTTTTGGATATTTGCAATGATCAGTTAACGTGCGGTTTATGATATATCAATAAAAGCACTGAAACAATAAAATACAAGCTAAAAAATTTTAGGACACAAAAAAACTAGTTATTACTGAGACAGAGCAGTCTAACCACAATAAGCGGGTTTCTACAAACGAATCAGTCTTCGTCTAGTTAACCACATCGAAAACAAAAATTTAGCAATAGCAGTAACTATCAATGCATTGGTATCAGTTTTTAAAATTCTAAAATAGTCTATGTAATTCCTAAGTCCTAGATTCACACATAACTGTATGATCCATTTTGTCCTGCTAGCAGAATAGGCAGGACAGAAGAAAGTCACATGGATTAAAGATTCATTTGGATCATTGCAACCTGGACAAGGGCGAGCTAAACCCAATTTCCATTTATCAGAATAGGAATAAAGGGGTAATGTACCATATCTGAACTGTAAGAACAATTTTTTTGCTAAGACAGGTTCTATAGCGTCTAATTCTTTCTCAAAGCTATAGACATTCTTGAAATCCAAAAAACTGTCAGTGAGGCTAGAGGGCCTAGCTGATCGAAGGACCTCTTCAAGGTTGTGATATTTTATAGACTCAGCCAGGGTTCTCTTTGAGATAGATTTGCATGTGTCCTCCGGGTTGGACCAGAGATTCTCCATGCCAATCTTGGACGCCTGCCCCCTTATAAAAGATAACCACTTCATCCTCCCTACACCCGGGCGAGCCATCACAATCTTTAATTCTTCTCTATAGCACTCGAGCTCCGGGACACTCCACAATCTACGCCAGTAGAGGAGCGGGCGTGAGGCAATTATTTCTGCCATTGGCCTCAGATTTATATCCAGCCTTAGTGGAATTAGGGGGGTGTTAGTAGGTAAGGAGAGAAGCTGTCTAATAAATTTATTCTCTGTTATACTAATCTCATTCGCTGGACAATGGCCCCAGAGTTCTGCCCCGTATAGGGTGGAAGATCTGGTTTGTACCTTGTATATTTCCAGCGGTACACTGACTAGCTTGTGAACACAGGATTTCTGTACTTTAAGAATACCCCCCATAGACTGGGAAAGGGTTAAATTAGCCTTAGTCATTTGGGTTTCCCAACTCATTCTATCATTTAAGGTCAGGCCTAGATAAGTAAAATTATTTACCCTTTCCAGGGCTCGTCCATCCATAGTTGGACAAGGGCAATTAGTTGCAGTGCCATTAAACACCATGTACTTTGTTTTGTCTATATTAATTACCAGGTTCCTGTCCCTACAGAATTTGGTAAATTGGTCTAACACCCGCTGCATCCCCATAGATGTTTTTGAGAGCAGCAGGGTGTCATCCGCAAACATGAGTGCAGGAAATTTACCACCAGCAAGGTTAGGAGCGTCGCTGTTTTGTACACTAGTTAAGTCATCGACGAGGCCATTTAAAAAAAGGGAAAATAGCGTAGGGGCCAGTACGCATCCCTGCCTAACTCCCTTCTCAATGGGAAAATCTCTTGTTAGCTGGCCAGTTTTGCCATAGCGAACCTTTGCATAGGTTCCTTCGTGGAGTCTTTTGAATTGGAGACATAAGTAGGGTGGTATCCCCATCGTTGTTAATATGCTCCAAAGTTGGTTTCTGTCCACCATGTCAAATGCGGATTTTAGGTCCACAAATGTCAGGTAGAGGCTCCCCCCATCCATCACCACGTGCTTCCAGTAAAGAACCTGGAGCCGTAATAATTGGTCAATGGTCGATGTTTTAGCACGGAACCCTGCTTGCAAGTGGGAGAGGATGTTATTCTCGCTAATCCAATCTTGCAAGCGTTGCAAAAGCAGTTTGGCGTAGATTTTTTGGGTAACGTCAATTAGACTAATTGGTCTATAGTTTGACGGGGCCAGCGGAGATCCCTTTTTATAAATCGGAATAATTTCGGCCCCCAGCCATGTGCTTGGAGGCTCTTGACCGTCAAGAATGGCATTAAATATGACGGTCAAGTAGGGGACCCAGTAATGCGTTATATGACACGCCGTGCCAGCGCACCCGGAAGTGCTCCGGTGCGCGAAGCGCAGCTTCCCGGAAGCGATCCGGGGCGCGGCGCGTAACGTAAGCATAACAGGTCATGTGACTTGTTTATAAAACTTTTAATTGGTTCATTTTACTTTTGTTATTCTAATGATGAAAGGCTTGGTCATATGACCTAAAAATTACGCTTTTTATTGCTTTCGAACATTATTTTTTCTTAAACATATATGTTATATTGTTCCAGGCTAATGTACTTTCCCAGAGAATTTACAACTGTCCTGCAAGTAAAATATATTCCTTTTTTAGCAAAAGGGCGTTTCTTCGTCCCATGACGGAGCCGTTGAGCAAAAGATGCTCGGCCTGCTGTCTTAGTCGCTGATACGCCTGAATATCAGATTCTTATCGATCACTTTATGTTGCAGGAGTAAAAAACACAACAGCCCTTGACCATTTATCTTAACTGCGTTCCTGCGTATTATACCTTTTATCCGTCATATAATTGGACTGCTTTATTTCACTTGCCTTTTACTGATTCGAAAACAGTGACTAAAATTAAAAACTTTACCAATGTAAATACTACTACCATGTTTTGTTTTAAAAACCTTTATTGTGAAAATGTCAGTATACAAATACGGGCCTATAACCACGTGGGCCGGCCACGGAGCAAACTGGAATTGTATATGATGAGGAAACATTTACACTGTAGAGGAACGTAACGAGCGGGCCATTAGGTTGCAAGAACTAAGGTGTCTAACAGTTGCGGAATCGGTGGACGTACATTTTGTAATTAAAATACGACAGGGCCACTTACAATAAAAAAATTTAGATATACATTTGCGGGCAAGTACCATGGGTGACGTTAATTCGAACTTACAATAGTACAGTAATCAATAACACATCAGAACTTAATATCAATAAGGATGTCGAAATATTCAATCAATTCTCGTCCCCGCCCGCCATGTGCTTTAAAACTGCATACGTATCTCGTGATATCAAGGTTGTTCAACCAGTACACAACAAGGAGTTACGAGTCCCATTTATACCGGCGCCATTTTGGGCGAGGCCGGGCAGGTCCAGGATATAGTCAAAATGTCTCCACCAACCAGCGGTCGGACCAGAACCCCTTTCGGCAGTCAAAAAAGGTTCAGTTAAATGACAACAGAAGAGATAGGCAACAAGAACCAACAGTCAAAAGAGGGGAGGGCAAGATCTAAAGCTGTTGTTCTACAAACTCTCAACCAGACTTGGATGGAAAAATCCTGAAGAATGTACAAACTGAAAACCATTTTTTGTCTGTATAGCATCACCAGCAACGCTTGAGTCAGCTTTGTGTGAAGCCGCCATTTTGATTCAATCAATAGCGTCCCCCTGCACACATTCAGGGACCTGGTCGTGTCTTCAGGTCAAACGGATTGTGGGACAAGATGAAGAAAGGAAAAGGAAAAAAGTTCCGCCGGCCCATGGGAGCCGGCCGCCTATGTCATGGGCGATCTTTGGCCACACCAGGGCAATAGTGAACCTGCAGCAGGTGCAAATAAGCTCCAGGCAGTGTTACAAGCACTGCTCAGAACTCTCAACTATGGCACCCAACATCCAGTACTTGCCATCCGGATCTTGGCTCTCAACTATGGCACCCAACATCCAGGACTTGCCATCCGGATCTTGGCGCCTTGTGCTGGTTCCGACCTATTCACACATCGGTCCGCTACTGACACCACCTCATAAGCCAACGGGGCACCCCACACCGACTTTCGGCGCAGCATTGTAGGATGGCCACACCAGTACGGCAAATTGCTGGACACCACCTCAGTGCCATCCAGATCTCGGCACGTTGTGCTGCCTTCGGCCTACTGTAGCCGCAAGTGCGGATGCAACTCAGCTGGATAGCGAGTGAAACACCAATGGGCGCCCCACTGCAGCCGAGGAGCCTCCATCTTGGGGGCGACGCACAGCATCACATTGCTTTATCAAACAGCCCCTACTGACTGACGCGACCTCACAGGCCAACGGGGCGCCCCACGCCGACTTTCGGCGCAGCATTGTAGGATGGCCACACCAGTGCGGCAACTTGCTGAACACCACCTCGGTGCCATCCGGATCTTGGCGCGTTGTGCTGCCTTCGGCCTATTCGCACATCGGTCCGCTACTGACGCCGCCTCACGTGCCAACGGATTTTCTACGCTTTTTATACCAGCGCGTAACGTAAGCATAACAGGTCATGTGACTTGTTTATAAAACTTTTCATTGGTTCATTTTACTTTTGGTTGTCTTATGATAGAAGGCTTGATCATATGACCTAAAAATAACACTTTTCATCGGATTAAAACATTTTTTTTTTCCCAAACGGTGAAAGCCCCACCTTGTTTCTGGATGTTTCAGACTGAAGCTGGCGTCAGCATGAGAGCACCACCATCTCGTGCCTCCGTCGTGGTCATTCCGCGAGCAATCATGGCAGCCGCTCCCCACCGGAAGCCTGCAGGAGTCGGGGCCCTCAAGACTTTTGTAAAATCTTCAAGGCTCAGGGGACATCCGAGTTCCAAGGTGTCCCAGGGCCATTTTAGTGGACCAGGCCCAAATCCGAAGAGCCGTCCGCCATTTTAAGAGTCCTGTAGCAGCCGCCTATCGCTGCACCGCAAGAGTGGGCGCAACTCAACTACATGGTGAGCGAGACGCTGTAGCCGCAAGAGCGGGCGATAGCCAGCTGAATGGAGGATGAGGCACAGTGTAGCAAAAGCGGGCGGAATGGCAACTGAAACGGTAAAGGGGCGCCCCAGTACAGCAGACGAGCCTCCACCTGGGGAGGCCCGTTCACGCCGCCTCCCCTGCCCCCCCCCCCCCCGGGCGCCCCACGCCGCTTTTCCGAGCAGCATTGTAGGATGCCAAAACCAGTGCGGCAACTTACTGGACATCACCTGGTTGCCATCCACATCTCAGCGCGTTCTGCTGCCTTGGGACTATTCGCACAACAGACCGCTACTGACGGGCCTCCCCCCGCACCACTCGGGACGCCCCACGGTGTTTTTCAGAGCTGCATTGTAGGATACCAAAAACCAGTGCGGCACCCAGGTAACATCACCTGGGTGCCGTCCAGAACTCAGCACGTTGTGCTGCCTTGGGACTATTCGCACAAAACACAGCTACTGACCATTGTTGCTTCTTTTTAAAAAAAATGTTTAAATGTATTTACTGTTTTTGTTGCGTTGTATATATTTATAAGTTATTAAAATGTTATAATCCTACTACTTTGTTGGAGTGCTATATATTTTTAATGTGACACATAATTGTAAAAACTTTGATGTACAAAGAGGCATCCCTGGAATCTTCCGCTTCAGGCTCGGACCCACACACCCTCACAGTGAGAATCCCCTCCCCAAGCACAATACAGGATGGTTATCAGATAGTAGGAACGTGTGTGGTGTGACGGATCTCATCGGGTGGGGGACTTGATCTACTGTAACTCCTTTGAAGAGGGGTGATTCTCTACAGCTGGGGCCATAAACTACACCTGCAGGACTAGGTGATAGCCTGGGACCGGCCTGGACAATCGGACACAGAGGAAGAGGAGTGTCAGAGGGTGCGGTAGTGAATAGGGTGAAAGGGAGGTGTCGGGCGGGCACAGGGTGTGATTCTCAGAGAAGAACAGCGCAGATGGGAGGAGGTTTCTGGCCCATGCATGAGAGAGAGAGCGGGGGTGACCAGTGCGTGGGGGAGATGCTTGCGAGGGTGGGAAGCCATGCTGAGGATCAGCGGCGTGCAGAGAGTGGGTCTGGTCAAGGCATCTAAAATGGCTGCCGTGCTCAACAAAAGTGTGGCATTGCAAAAAAGGCAAGATGGCGCAGACAATGTTTATCAATAAGGATTAATTTATAACAATTATTTTTAACAAAATATTTAATCGCAGTGACAAAATAGCGGTCAACAGTTCCTAATTTCCATCGAATCGAACGTTAACAGACGTCACGCAGCAAAAAAAAAAAAACGCTCACGAACAGCGCAGATGGGAGGAGGTTTCTGGCCCATGCATGAGAGAGAGAGTGGGGGTGACCAGTGCGTGGGGGAGATGCTTGCGAGGGTGGGGAGCCATGCTGAGGATCGGCGGCGTGCAGAGAGTAGGTCTGGTCAAGGCATCTAAAATGGCTGCCGTGCTCCACAAAAGTGTGGCATTGCAAAAAAGGCAAGATGGCGCAGACAATGTTTATCAATAAGGAATAATTTATAACAATTATTTTTAACAAAATATTTACTCGCAGTGACAAAATGGCGGTCAAAAGTTCCTGATTTCCATCGAATCGAACGTTAACAGACGTCACGCAGCAAAAAAAAAAAAAAAAAGCTCACGCACAGCCGCTGGAAGACATGTATCAACATATATGAGCCTCCTCAGCCACCCTCAGAAAACATAAGGGGTCAGGATACGTCTCCCGTACCCCCTTATACCTAGTAATTTAATTAAATCGAAACACAAAATGGCGAATTCACGTTTCGCTACCAGTTTGCGACCCGGTTCGCGAACCGAGAAGCGCTTCTACCGCGAAAAATCTAATTTTAATTATTTGCCCCACGGGACCCTTTAATAACCCCAACATCATTCCTAGGGGGTCAAGAAGGATCTACCTTGCCCCCTTTCATTAAATTCCCCCTTCGTTTTTCTCCTCCTCTTGTCTCTCGATCCTACCGAGAGACAAGATGGCGGCCGCACCGGACTGTTTAGAATGTTGACAGACACCGGAGAGCCAATCAGCTTCGCTACGCAAAGCTCCATTACGCGAAAAGTACGCGATCTGGTGCGCTATCTAGGACGTTGTCACAGATATATCTGTTTTTTTAAACGTTAATTTCTCAAAATCCACTGGAGCACATATATTGAGACCCAGCAAAGGCACATCGGGCTAACAGTCCCTATAATTTTGCCAAGTTTCGTGTAAATCCATTCAGCCGTTCGAGCTAAAAGTGAGGCCAAAGGCCCTCTGGAAAAATGAATGGGAAAAACGTGTTTTGGGACCCCCCTTTTTTCTCGGCCCCCCCTTTACAAAACCCCCCCAAATTTTCAGGAGCTGATCAGAAACAAAATGTGCCATTTTCCTGAAAATGTCAGCCGATTCCGTCCACAAACGCCAAAGTTATTAGACATAGAATTTTCAAAAGTTCCATAGAGAAAAAATCCTAAATATATATACCTACTGGCGACCGCCAGTAGGTAATATATATATATATATATATATATATATAATAGCTCCCAGACACCAACCAATTGCACACACGAGTGGGTGCACATGAAAACGGGGGTGTACCCGTTTTTAAATAACGCTCCAAAACTCCCAGGAAAATGACTCCAAAGGAAAGTAGCACACGCAGGGGAAGTTTCCACAGATGTTTAATGAAGAAACCAACAGCAACGACGCGTTTCGCCTTGGGGCTTCGTCAAGTTGTGCAGAGAGCCGAGGCGTGCGTCGGATTTAAAAGGACACCATGTGAATACAAGAAACAAAGGTAGGACTATACAGTACATTCATGGTCGCCATGTTGGAATGGTGAAATAAAAGTAAACAATTACAAGTGATTCAAAACGATATCATCTTGAATACAATTATTCCGCAATACCAAAGAAATGTACACAATAAAGGAAGCCTCTTGTCAGGCCCAATAAATTCGAATATCGAAGTGCTAGTCACAACCTCTCAGAAAGAATTAAGCCCGTAATGGGCAGCGTGACACCTCCACAGACTTTGTAAATATTTGCAAAATACGGTATGTACACAATAAATAAGCAAAGTCAACAAAATGACGCATGTGGCAAAAATCCACCAGAATTCATGCGCCTCCACCTTCATGAATAAAAGGATATGTATGTAGATGTGGAGTGATGTCTTATTGCTATGACGCCCTGGATGGGCAACAATCAATGTATCAAGTGTAACACATGGAGTCAATTTCACAATATATTACTGTAAAACCATTAAAACAATATGTAAAAAACATGTAAAAAACATGTAAAAAACATATTAAATACGAAAAGGCACAGTCGAAGAAAATGTGGAAAAAGCAGCAATATAAGAGCTGACAATCACAGGAAAACGTATCCATCCAGTTAACCTAAATGGACTGCTAATTCCTCATGCATGTTGAGGCCATGCGGGTATTTGCTCTGTAAGTCTATAATGTACCTGGATTCAAGTCGTCTAAGTTTAAGCAGACGATCCCCACCTCTAATATTAAATGGCACACTATCAATGCATGTATACGCTAACAGGTCCCTGTTGCTTTTATGCATTTTGGCAAAATGCCTGGCCACCGGGTAGGCGTCATCCTTCTTAGCTATGGCCCGCATGTGTTCTAATACACGCAACTTTACTGCATTAGTAGTGCTGCCAATATATTTTAGGCCGCAAGGGCATGTTAAACAGTAAATAGCATAGGGCGTAGAGCAAGTTAGAAATTTGCTGATTCTTTTCGGAATGGTGACACCCGGTATCTTGTAAGTAAGCGTCCGCTTACTATATTTACAAGCCTTGCAACGGCCGCAAGGATAAAAGCCATTGAGGACAGGTAACTTGGGTGTTGTTTCAGGTACAGAATAGTGACTGGAGACTAGGTGATCCCGTAGGGATCTAGCTTTTCTAAATGTTATGAGGGGATTCGTAGGTAAATCAGGTTTGATAATGCTGTCTGACAATAAGATATTCCAATTTTTTCTTAAGATTTGTTTAATCTGCCCAGCATTATTAGAGAAAGTGGTAATGAGTCGGAAGCTCCCATTACTAGATCTATTTTTCTTTTTGGTCTTCAGAAGCTCTTTCCGTTTCATTTTCTTTACTCTCTCATAAGCTTTGTGGAGCACCTTATCACCATAACCCCTTACTCGAAACCTCAACATGCTAGCAAGTGCTGCTTTTTCAAAATCATCATCATTAGAGTTATTTCTCCGTAATCTTAGTAGCTCCCCATAGGGGATGCTATCCACTAATTGGCGGGGGTGACTGCTGGTGGCAAATAGCGTGGAATTACCCGCCGTCTCTTTCCTAAATAGTTTGGTCTGTATAGAACCCTGGCTGTCAATGTAGACCGTAAGGTCCAAATAGTTCACAGAGGTTTGACTAATAGTACCTGAGAACTTGAGGTTGATATCATTATCATTGAGGGCCTCTACAAAGTTATTGGCAACATCCACAGGACAGTCAAGGATGATAAATAAATCGTCAATATAACGATACCACCTAACGATTTTACTGTCCCATTCAGGATGTTGCTCGCTCCAGGTACTCTGCTCCTCCCACCATCCCACGAAGAGATTCGCGAAGCTGGGGGCGGAGCAGGCACCCATAGCGACTCCAGCCATTTGTCTGTACAATTGCTTGCCAAACAGAAATATGTTATTGTAGAGACTAAACCTCATAAATTCCACCAACATCTTATTGTGCTCGTAAAATTTCACTGTACGTTTTTCCAGAAAGCTAGACATGGCTTTAAGACCGTCACCATGTGCTATACACGTGTATAGACTGGTGATGTCAAGTACCAGCATACAATAAGTGTTCTTCCAGGCAATTTCATCAATACAATTTAGGAAATGTTTAGTGTCTCTAAGATAGGATTTTAGGGACATCACCAGAGGGGACAAAAAAGAGTCCACATAAATGGAAAGGTTTTCAGTCAAACTTCCATTGGAAGCCACTATGGGCCTGCCCGGAGGATTTACCAAATCTTTGTGTACCTTAGGAAGGTAGTAAAAAGTGGGGATCACGGGGCTCAAACAACGTAAAAACAAATATTCATCAGTGTTCAACATATTTACGTTGTGCCATTTGGATATCATCTCGTGATAGTCTACCACACTTTGATTGTAAGTTCCTTCATTCACGGCAGCATAAGTGTTAATATCTCCCAATAGACGAAGAGCCTCCGTCTCATATTGAGTGGCAGTGAGAAGAACAATATTCCCCCCTTTATCAGAAGGTTTACATACCAATCCTGAGTCTTCACAGAGAGTGGTTAGAGCAAGCTGTTGGTTTTTGGTGAAGTTATCCTTTTTGTTGAGGCCATGTTTGCAGGTGGTGCGCAATCTCGTCAGATCCCTTAATACGGCATCAGAAAAAGTATCAATGGCATCAGCGCCCATGATTGGCATAAATGTAGAGGCCGGTTTAAAATCACTGGCCCCTCCTTTTTGTTGTACCTGCCAATTCTCAAGCAGTTGAGTGTTAGTTACCTCACTTACACCAACAATGTCATCCTCCAAGCTGAGACCTTCGACTGCTCGAAGGCCTCCCAGCTCGCTACAAATAAATTCTGTGCCATCCACATGTTTGCCTGCTGTAGCACATTCTCCGGGTGGTTTGAGCTTGAAAAATTTGTGTAATTTTAACTTCCTGACAAATTTGAAAATGTCAATGCGTGTTTGCGCAAATTCAAAGTTTTTTTGTGGACAAAAGGATAAGCCCAATCGAAGTGTCGAATTTTCCTCATTCGTGAGCAATTTATCTGTCAGGTTAATGATGGTGAGATTATCATGGGGATCAGTGGAATCATAGTTCAGTTCTTCTTCTTGAAGAACTTCTTCATGCTGCGTGTTACCGGAGGAGAGCTTAGTGGATTTCTTCCAGCGGCCCCCCCGTCGCGTCTTCCTCTTTGCCCTTGGTTGTCCGGGGGTTTTCCTCTTCCTCCATCCAGTTGGTTGTTGCGCATTACATGATATTCCACATGAAAAGAATCTTCAGCGCTATCCTCACTTGTAACATCATCCTGATTTACATCGGACTCCGAGGTAGCCGGTTCAGTGGATACAGGTCCACCCGTCTTTTTCTTCATTTTCAATAGTTTCCTCGTGCTGTCATACTTCTTTGCGAAGGTCAACACTCTCCCCATCCGATAATCATTTTCATCCCGTTCAAATTTTTCTTCTTTCCTTTGTTTAATTTTGTTTTCATATTTCTTTAAGCGTTTCTTCATAGATTCTCGTTTGTCCCCCAGGGTCACCTGGTCTTCTTCTTTGAGTAACTCATCCTCAATTTCCTTGATCTGTGTTAGTGCCTTTTCTCTGTCACTCCAGGCGAAGCGCACGAGAATCTGTAAGCTCCCTTTGCATGATGCGGCCGTGTGCTCTGCCCATGCGTCCAGTAGTTTGGGGTCCGGATTCTCGTACGCTGGGATAGTGTATATTCGCAAACCTCTGGGAGCGCGATCGACCTCAATGTAATTTTGCAACGAGGTCGCCTCCCACCACTTTCTAATCTCGCGTTCATATAAACGCTCCAATGAGGTCAGTTTAGATTGCAGGGATGCGTTCTCTCCATTGGCTTGACCTCCGCCAGCCCTTTGTGTGCCATCTGTCTTTTTCTTATTTTTAAACATTCCTTGTTCCGCCTCTCTTCTCTCTGCTTCGCAAAACATGATGAAGGTAGTGCAGCCGCAACTACCTATAAGTATGCTGTGTAATCCCCTTCACTCTAAGTATAATGCCCTCAGTGTGCATCAAAAAAGTCTTTGTATGCGCGCACTATCTTAGAGACACTAAACATTTCCTAAATTGTATTGATGAAATTGCCTGGAAGAACACTTATTGTATGCTGGTACTTGACATCACCAGTCTATACACGTGTATAGCACATGGTGACGGTCTTAAAGCCATGTCTAGCTTTCTGGAAAAACGTACAGTGAAATTTTACGAGCACAATAAGATGTTGGTGGAATTTATGAGGTTTAGTCTCTACAATAACATATTTCTGTTTGGCAAGCAATTGTACAGACAAATGGCTGGAGTCGCTATGGGTGCCTGCTCCGCCCCCAGCTTCGCGAATCTCTTCGTGGGATGGTGGGAGGAGCAGAGTACCTGGAGCGAGCAACATCCTGAATGGGACAGTAAAATCGTTAGGTGGTATCGTTATATTGACGATTTATTTATCATCCTTGACTGTCCTGTGGATGTTGCCAATAACTTTGTAGAGGCCCTCAATGATAATGATATCAACCTCAAGTTCTCAGGTACTATCAGTCAAACCTCTGTGAACTATTTGGACCTTACGGTCTACATTGACAGCCAGGGTTCTATACAGACCAAACTATTTAGGAAAGAGACGGCGGGTAATTCCACGCTATTTGCCACCAGCAGTCACCCCCGCCAATTAGTGGATAGCATCCCCTATGGGGAGCTACTAAGATTACGGAGAAATAACTCTAATGATGATGATTTTGAAAAAGCAGCATTTGCTAGCATGTTGAGGTTTCGAGTAAGGGGTTATGGTGATAAGGTGCTCCACAAAGCTTATGAGAGAGTAAAGAAAATGAAACGGAAAGAGCTTCTGAAGACCAAAAAGAAAAATAGATCTAGTAATGGGAGCTTCCGACTCATTACCACTTTCTCTAATAATGCTGGGCAGATTAAACAAATCTTAAGAAAAAATTGGAATATCTTATTGTCAGACAGCATTATCAAACCTGATTTACCTACGAATCCCCTCATAACATTTAGAAAAGCTAGATCCCTACGGGATCACCTAGTCTCCAGTCACTATTCTGTACCTGAAACAACACCCAAGTTACCTGTCCTCAATGGCTTTTATCCTTGCGGCCGTTGCAAGGCTTGTAAATATAGTAAGCGGACGCTTACTTACAAGATACCGGGTGTCACCATTCCGAAAAGAATCAGCAAATTTCTAACTTGCTCTACGCCCTATGCTATTTACTGTTTAACATGCCCTTGCGGCCTAAAATATATTGGCAGCACTACTAATGCAGTAAAGTTGCGTGTATTAGAACACATGCGGGCCATAGCTAAGAAGGATGACGCCTACCCGGTGGCCAGGCATTTTGCCAAAATGCATAAAAGCAACAGGGACCTGTTAGCGTATACATGCATTGATAGTGTGCCATTTAATATTAGAGGTGGGGATCGTCTGCTTAAACTTAGACGACTTGAATCCAGGTACATTATAGACTTACAGAGCAAATACCCGCATGGCCTCAACATGCATGAGGAATTAGCAGTCCATTTAGGTTAACTGGATGGATACGTTTTCCTGTGATTGTCAGCTCTTATATTGCTGCTTTTTCCACATTTTCTTTGACTGTGCCTTTTCGTATTTAATATGTTTTTTACATGTTTTTTACATATTGTTTTAATGGTTTTACAGTAATATATTGTGAAATTGACTCCATGTGTTACACTTGATACATTGATTGTTGCCCATCCAGGGCGTTATAGCAACAAGACATCACTCCACATCTACATACATATCCTTTTATTCATGAAGGTGGAGGCGCATGAATTCTGGTGGATATTTGCCACATGCGTCATTTTGTTGACTTTGCTTATTTATTGTGTACATAGCGTATTTTGCAAATATTTACAAAGTCTGTGGAGGTGTCACGCTGCCCATTACGGGCTTAATTCTTTCTGAGAGGTTGTGACTAGCACTTCGATATTCGAATTTATTGGGCCTGACAAGAGGCTTCCTTTATTGTGTACATTTCTTTGGTATTGCGGAATAATTGTATTCATGATGATATCGTTTTGAATCACTTGTAATTGTTTACTTTTATTTCACCATTCCAACATGGCGACCATGAATGTACTGTATAGTCCTACCTTTGTTTCTTGTATTCACATGGTGTCCTTTTAAATCCGACGCACGCCTCGGCTCGCTGCACAACTTGACGAAGCCCCAAGGCGAAACGCGTCGTTGCTGTTGGTTTCTTCATTAAACATCTGTGGAAACCTCCCCTGCGTGTGCTACTTTCCTTTGGAGTCATTTTCCTGGGAGTTTTGGAGCGTTATATATATATCACCCGCCCTATGATTAAGATGCCGGAGGCATCGAAACGCGTCAGGGACATTGATTAATCAGGTGATAATTGCTGTTTCCAGTGAATAAAAGGTTCGTGATGAACAGTTCCTTGTTGGTGTGCGTCTCTGAGCTCAGGAGCTTTTTGGGATGATATATATATATATATATATATATATATATATATATATATATATATATATATATATATATATATATATATATATATATATATATATATATATATATACATATATATATTACCTACTGGCAGTCGCCAGTAGGTAGTTAAAGTTAGGATTTTTTTCAATGCAAAATCTCAAACTTCTATTAGGAATAACTTTGGCGTCGGTTGACGAATCTGCCTGAAAATTTCCTCAAATTTGCCTCGTCAAGCTCCGGTCCTTCCCTGAACGTTTGGGGGGGATTTGTGAAGCGGAGGCCGAGATAAAAGGGGGGTACCAAAACGTGTTTTCCCCATGTTAATTTCCATAGGGTGGTCGAACTCACTTTTAGCCCGAACGGCTGAATGGATTTCCAACAAACTTGGCAAAATTGTCGGGACCGGTAGCCCGATGTGCCTTTGCTATGTCTCAAGATATGTGCTCCAGTGGTTTTTGAGTAATTTAGGTTAAAAAAAATATATATATCTATAAGCGCGCGCGTACCGGGCGCGCCACGCGAGGTGCACACGGAAGGCTGATTGGCTCTCGGGTGTCTGTAAACATTTGAAACAGTCCGAAGCGGCCGCCATCTTGTGTCTCGGTAAAATCGAGACACAAGAGGTGGCAAAAACAAAGGGGGAAATGACCAAAAGGGGGCAGAGTAGACCCCCCGACCCCCTAGGTTTGATGTGGGGGCAAAAAAAGGGCCCCGCGGGGCAAAAAAAAATTTTTTTTTTATTTTCGCGGGGGGAGCGCCCGGTACGCCCACCGGGGAGCGCACCGGAGAGCGTACCGGGGAGCATACCATGGGGAAAAAAGAACAACACAACATGTAAGGAATATAGCTCTTTTTGGAGAATTGGAGGTAGTTCTAAAAAGAACTGTTTTTTTTCTTCTTTTTTAGTTTTTAATTTTTTGGGTATTTTTTTTCAGAACAAAAACAAAACTAGGGAATGCAAAACTGCTCAACAGGAGCAAAAAAAAAAGGGGGAAAATTAGGGCTGAGGGGCGCAGCGGTGTTCCTCCCTCTTTCTAACAATCAGCTCAATGCTCTGCTCCCCATAACAGAGCAGTTGGTCACACTGCTTACAACGAATTGTAATGTCTGCAAAAACAGGCTGAATATTTGGGATCATCACTGCTGGTCTTCCTCTCACCGATGATGTTAAAGCTCCGGTGGAAGTGGAGGGGCCATCGGGTGGTGGATTGCGAGCCAGGGCCCTGGTGCTCTCCCGTGCATAATTAATCGGGTGCCTCCTCTCAACATGCCTGATTATAGTAGCATTCCCGAAACTATACTTCCGGGTGCGATCCCCACGTGATAGGACAGTGTCACAAATTTTACAGGTGACTTTGGCTGCATTGCATTTTTTTTCCCCCTCTGGAAATGAGAAAAACTTCCATATGAAGTGGTCCTTCACTTTTCTCTGTGGGGGGCCTCAGGCAGGAATCCATCCGAAGAGTCTGAGGACTGGTCCTGGGAAGGGTTCTGGGAACCAGACATGGTTGAATTAGATTTTTTTGCAGGAACAGAAAAGAGGTGTTGTCTCAGCAAAAGCAAACAGGTTGTGAGGGAAATGGGTGGGGTGTTTCCCTACTTGTGAAAAAAAACTGTTATTAACCAATAAAAAAAGAGTTATTTTCAGGTCACATGACCCGACGCGCTTACGCTACGTGCCCCGGGGCGCGCCCAGGGGAGCGTCGCGTAAGCGCATCGGATGCTTACGTTGCGCGATCGTATTCGCTCGAGTGCTTCCGGGTGCGCTTACGCCGTGCATATCACGCGGACGCGGCTACGCCATACGTGAAGATTATGTTTTCGTTCGCGATATTGGCGCTTACGGGACGCTCCCCGGTGCGCGCCCCGGGGCGCTTCATAAAACTACGCTTTCCGGGGCGCTTACCGGGGTGCGCACCGGGAGCGCTCCACGGCAAAAAAAAAAATATATATATACAAAAACAAATTGGGCATAATTGTAGGGACTGGTAGCTTGATGTGCCTTTGCTATGTCTCAAGATATATGCTCAAGTGGTTTTTACGAAAATTAACTTCGAAAAAAATATATATTGGCCTACATTGGGCTATATAAATGTTAGAGCCCAAATGTAGCCCAATGTAGCCCAAAGATGGCCACCAGAGGCAAAAAAAACAAATGTAGCCCAAATATCAGCCAGATGTAGCCCAAACATAGCCCAATGACAGAATGTCCCAGAGTGTTCTAAAGAACAACTAGAGCGCTAACAGTCTTACATATAAACTGAGAGTTATAGTTAGGAATTAGCATTTAAAAAACCGTTGAAATTCACTGAAAAAAACATAGGTTTCACACCAGTTATAGTTAGGAATTAGCATTTAAAAAACCTATTAAATTCACTGAAAAAAACATAGGTTTCACACCAGTTATAGTTAGCTGGAAATTTTACTGACATAAAACCATTGAAATTCCCACGTTATAGTTAGTTGGACTCACTATAACTTGCGCGTGCAATGCACTGCTGATGACGTCACATATTACATCACTCATGACATGGTCAGTGACATCACTCATGACATCACTGATGACACCATCCTTGTGACAGAGTGACAGACCTCCTTTCACTGTAATGTAACCCTTGAAACACATATTCAAAAATAGAAACTAAACATTTTTTAAAAATAGAGATAACCATATCAGTTACAACAACCAATTCAGTAATTCCACCATCTATATACACATCTACTCATTCACAAACAGTTCAATATACTCACTCATACATATACTCACTCATCATATGTAGTGATACACCTATACATCCTGTTACACACTGACAGTCATCCAAAAGTTACTCACACACATACTCACACATGCAAATAAACAATTGAACATCCATTTATTTGCATATAGAGCTATACACACACTACCACCTTACTTCTATTGAAATTAAAACATATTTATTCTCTTAAACATTCCCTTATAGAAACACATACTTATTTAAATTGGAACTCTTACAATCTCTTACTCTCACATATACTCACTTATATTCATCAATATTCACATATACTAGATTAAAACATATGTAGTTACTGATAAAGGCAATAGTGAGACAGTCATTCACTCACTAACATACACATATACACACTCATTCACCCATACAGTCCTGCACATATGCTGTCTTCAAAACTTATACAAACAGAGAGTCAGTCAATCATGCATCTATGTGCTAAGTAATACCCCCACCAAACCATATAGACACTCATACTGATACTAAAAAAACATATAATAACCCATGTACATACACATGTAGCTACTCACCAACCCATGCAGCTACTTATACACAAAGTGAAACACTAATACATATATTTAAAAATGTAAACATTACTCACTAATATTTATTTTTCAGAAAGACACACATTCACTGGATGGTGTCATCAGTGATGTCATGAGTGATGTCACTGACCATGTCATGAGTGATGTAATATGTGACGTCATCAGCAGTGCATTGCACGCGCAAGTTATAGTGAGTCCAACTAACTATAACGTGGGAATTTCAATGGTTTTATGTCAGTAAAATTTCCAGCTAACAATAACTGGTGAGAAACCTATGGTTTTTTCAGTGAATATATATATATATATATATATATATATATATATATATATATATATATATATATATATATATATATATATATATATATATATATATAATTCGATATTTTGTACAACTATATTTTTGACACAATATTTGTTTTCTCAATATTTTGGTACTTACCTGTTTAGGTATAGGAGGTCAGTCAGTCAGTCAGTCATTAAAACTTTATTTGGTTTGTTACAACCATAATAGTAAACACTTTAAATTTTATAAAACTTTGTGAAAAACACATAATGTTATACAAATATTAAAAATGCAACACATAATCATTTCCTGGAGGATAACACGGCTCCTTTTGTTATTAATCACATATTCTCCTAAAGTTATTAAAATCACAATAAATTATACATATATAACAAAACCTTCCAAACACAATACATACATTACATTTAAAATGCAGTCTCATTTTATATTAGGGGGGCTACTTGCGCCTATAACTCTGTACACTGGAGAAATACCCTAACTCTGCTCATGAACTTCCCAAAGTACAGGCTATCTCCAAATTTGTCATTCCCACTAAGAGATTTGCAGCTTGTTTCCTATTCATAATCCTGTATTTTTTAAATATCGTGCATAAAATCTCCTTTCGTATATCAAGAACCATCCCACAGTCTAATAAAATATGTATGATGTCACAGGAGGTACCTAACATACAAATACAGTTACCATCACTATTTATCATGAGGTTTTTGACCCTATTATTTACGTAACAGGGATTTATCCCCATTCTCACTTTTAATACCTCTCGCCTTAGACGGTAATTCGGTAACATATCTAAATAAGGATACGGTTGATCTTCTGAAGCCCATGTCTGGGTCATATGGGACAGCGATGTTTTCCGCAGGAGGTACTCTCGATCAAATATACAGGACACATCGGCTCCCATAGACCTTAGTTCTTTTTTGCCTATTTTGGCTTGTCCTAACTGCGTGCATAGTTCTAATACCAGCACTCCATACGCTTCTCTTAATGTGGCTCTTGTTTCTTTCACTCAGGATAACTCACTAGATGCAATTTCTTCTCTACACCACTGGGATTTTTTGGGGGGAAACTGCCCTGTCCCTAGGCGCTGCCAAAAACGTATTAGGGCCATCCTAGTAGTTATTGCCCAAGAGGTCAATCCCAACTCTAATCTTGCTGCTTGTACCATTGATGATTTTGGCAGCGAGAACAAGCTTTTCAGGATAATACCCTCCTCTTTTTCCCAACATTTTTTCCCGCTTAAAAATAGAACCTCTGCCCCGTATAGAAATTGCGCGGGGACCATTGCTGAGTAGGCCTTTATAACCGGCCCGTCTGACATTTCACCATAGAAGCTATTAAATCATTTTTTTGAAGCTGTTGCCCTCATTTTTAACGCTTCCCGATGGGTGGTCCATTTCAGGTTGCTCGTGAAACATATTCCCAGGTATCTATATTCTGTTACCTTCTCGAGTAATTCCGTACCAAGACGCCAAGGGAACCGGGTCTTACTTCTACCAAAGCATAATATTTTGGTCTTCTCCATGTTCACTACTAATTTTTTATTTAAGCAGTATTTATGAAACATGTTTAATTTCCTCTGCAGACCTATCTGTGTCTGGTCCATAATCACCAGGTCGTCTGCATATAGCAGACAAGATATGTAATTACCTCCTAATTTTGGGCAAGCCCCCCTGACCTCTCTTAAATTCAGGGGTAGGTCCGCTATGAACAGGGAAAAAAGGAACGGGGCTAGTACGCACCCCTGCCTCAGGCCATTTTCAATCTGGATCCTCCCGGACAATCCACCCTCCTCATCCAGGATTGCCTGGGCCCAGTTATTTGTAGGTAAGGTCTGAATAAGGGCTAACAGGTCATCGTGTATTTTATAACCTACCAAGGTTGACCATTGCTGCTCCCTACCCACAAGGTCAAATGCCGCGTGGAAGTCCACAAAGCAGCAGAAAAAATGACCCCTCTGCTCGATCGACTATAGGAAGTCGATATTTTTGCATTCTATCAGTTTGCATCAATATTTTGTCAGTGAACCTAGGAGGCAGTGCCAGAATTAAGACCAGGGAAATCCTGGTCTTACCCTGACGCAATGAGTAGAAATGTTTAATTTCTCCTAATTTTTGCTGTTTTCATGTGTGCTGCATTGTGCAGCATACATGAAAACAGCCAAAGGCCAATGATTGTATATGTACAAGAAGGTTTCCTTCTTGCACATGCTCAAATATTTGTTTTAAATGCCATTTTGCAACTTCTATGTGTGCTGCATTAAGCATCACAAATAGAAGTTACAAAACAGCATTTAAAGATTGTTTATGTGCAGGAAGAATGACCTTCCTATACATAAACAATCATCCCTTGCACGCAGACACCTTGCACTAAGGTGCAAGGGTGTCTGCGTTGATGCTAGGCTACAAAGTGTAGCGTTAATGTAGTGGTAAACACAGGGCTGCACCATATTCTTATAAATATTTAGTAACACCACCATCTGGGAAATTAGATATTTAAGTTTGATTTATTGAGAAATAAAGGGAAAAGGAAGGGAATTCTTATCTTTTACTTCCTCCTCAACTCGTCTCCGCTCGCCTATTCTTTCCTACTCTCGCAATCTCCTTTTCCCCTACATCTCATCTTCTTATTTATCTCTTCTCTCTCTTCATGAACAACCGATTTGGAATAATGCTCTTCTTAAATTACGAAACCGTACCATATATTGGAAAACTTGGCACTCTCGTGGCCTTTCCTGGATTTCTCAATTAGTGTCTCAAGGTACTCCTCTTTCATTTCAACACTTGCAATCTCTTTTCTCTTTGCCCATCTCTGCCCGAACTCAATACAACACCCTTTATCCAGTCTTACTTTCTTACCTTCAAGCTCTCCCACCCTCTAACGAAATTCCGGCAGATTGCGGACCCACTTCCCTTTTACTGGACTCGACTCCTTCTGCTTCCACCTTATATAATTCTTTTCGCCTTATCAAGGATAGATCAAAATCTCGTACTGAACTTGCTTGGGAGCTGGACTTTTCTCAGACATGGCCGGTCCCTTTTTGGGACAAAATTTGGACTAAAATCCATAGGACCTCCAGGGCTGCTAATACTACCCAGACTCTATTTTTTATTTACCATAGGATTTTATTTACCCCTCTCGCTCTATCCCGTTTCTCCACAGACACTCCCTCCTCCTGTTGGTCTTGTTCATTTCCCTCTGCTGACCTCAAACATATGTTGTTTGACTGCCCTCCTATTTCCCAGTTCTGGCAGTTGGTCTGGAAGGGAAATTAGATATTTAACTAATTGTAACTCCCAAAGTGTAATCTATATGATAATGTGACCTTGTAATCGAAATTACATAGGAGTGACTTCCTGAAAAATTAAAATCAGAATCTGCGAGCACTGCAGCAATCTCAGATGTGGGCGCACAATAACAAAAATGTCAGTTCACTATATAGAACACAAACACACCCTAAGAGATTACAGTTGGACAATCCTAGAACAAGTGAGTCAGGCATCACAACTGTTTGAAAAGTGAAAAGATGGATTTTCAGAATAAAAACACACATTGAAGGTCTGAATGAAAATATAGCCTGGGGCCAATTCATAAGATAACATAGAGGGTAAGCGTGGATATATAATACACCCAATATTCATCCACTGGAAATTCGTTTATCCTTGTATGAATAATTATCCTTCTAGGGCTCCTTTTTAGGTCTTGCCTTCACAACGCGCATGCGTTGCAAACGAAAAATACCTTTTCCGATCGCTAAGGCTTTTCAGTCAAGCACATGCACGCGTTCCATTGCCTTCAATGGCAACGCGTGCACGTCAGTAGATTCACTAGTGGGAGCGCACGCCACCATCTGGCAGCAATTATCGCTCCGGCGAGTGAATTGCACCCGCCCCCCTCCTGTCCCCCCGCCTCACGAGGCGCTCGTGTTTGTGCTAAGGCTAGGCAGCTTCAATCTGTTACGGGCCGTATCTTCCTCGAAATGCTTCTTTTGTTTACTTTGACATGTACCTGGCACTGATTTGACTTTATTTATTTATTTTATTTATTTATTTAACTTGTAACGCGCAACAGCTACCTGCAGTGGGTTTCCCGGCGCTAGGGATAGACTCAAGAAGAAAGAAATATCAGGTAATATCAAGCAGACCAGAACAACGGGCAGATCACTCAAAAAGCAAGGTCTTAAGTCCCTTCCGGAACTGCAGCAAGTTATTCTCCAATTTTAAAGCAACTGGTAAAGCGTTCCAGAGCTTAGGACCTAGATGAGCGAAAGACCGCCCACCCATTCTAGCGAGTTTGAAACTTGGGATAATGAAGTCTCCATTCCCAGAAGATCTAAGGGTTCGATGAGTCCTATATGGTTGAACTAAGTTCTGTAGGTATTTAGGGGCTGTGCCCTGCCTGTTTTTGAACAGATAACATAAGGCTTTAAATGTAATCCGGCTTGAGATTTTAAGCCAGTGTAAGTCACGCAGAGCAGAGGATGCTGAAATTCTCCTAGGGACCTTCCGAAGCAGGCGGGCAGCCGCATTGTGGACTACCTGAAGAATCTTAATGGTTGCAACATCAGCTCCCAAACAGAGAACATAACCGTAGTCCAGGCGGGAAACAACCAACGCCTGGACAACAGTTCTCTGGGTGGATAGGGGCAGCATCCATAAAATTTTCTGGAGCCATCTTAAGGTGGAAAAGCAGATCGCAGCAACCTTTGTAGCCTGCTGCCTCATAGATAACTTGTCGTCAACAAGGAAACCAAGGTTGCGAACCACTGTGGCTGGTTGTGGAAGTGGTCCCATATCACTAGGCCAATGTTGGGGGCCCCATAGATTTTTATTCTTGCCCAATATCACCACCTCTGTCTTCTCCCCGTTTAATTTCAGACAGTTCTTCTGCATCCACTCAGCCACGCGTACGAGGCCGAGCTTTAGAGCAGAGGGGCTGTTCTCATCTCTGCCTGACAGAGAGAAGACAATTTGGGTGTCATCGGCGTAGGAGAATAGTGTCAGCCCCGCTTCCTCCACAATGGTGGCCAGGGGTCTTACGTAGATATTAAACAGTAAGGGGCTGAGTATAGACCCCTGGGGAACACCATAAGCCAATGAGCAGATTGTAGATGTAGCTTTGGCTGAGAAAACCTGGAAGGTACGCCCACTAAGAAAGGAGGCAATCCAGGCTAAAGCCGGGCATGCCACTCCCAGGGAACAGAGAGATCTCAAAAAGATGGAATGGGACACGGTATCGAACGCGGCACTCAAATCCAGCAGGATGAGTGCAGATGTTTCACCTTGATCGATACTGTGTCGTAGACTCTCCGTAACTCCGAGAAGTGCTGTCTCTGTGGAGTAGTGAGCTCGGAAGCCGGACTGGGATGAGTGTAAAAAACCAGAACTCTCCACTTGATGGTTCAGTTGAGTGTTGACGTGCCTTTCCAGGATTTTCGAAAAGATGGGCAACAGGGATATGGGCCTGAAGTCAGAAGGATTAGAAACATCCGCACCAGCCTTTTTTAGAAGGGGCACCACCATTGCATGTTTCCATGCCTGGGGGAAATGAGATTCCTTTAAAAAGGCATTTAACAATTTTGTAAATACCTGATTTAAGTTGGGATCTAACATCTTCAGGATTTTGGCAGGTAAAGGATCACTGGGAGAGCCTGATTTCACACTATTCAAGCATGAAAGGAAGGAGGCATCATCAAACAGTTGCCATACCGTGAGCTTCACTGAGGTGACGGAAATTTCAGGCAACAACGAAAATCCAGTCTGGGATTTCTCTGCCGAAGAAGTAGAACTCAGTGAATCATAGATGCACTCAACCTTTGAAATAAAAAACTCCGCCAGCAGCTGACATTGAGCCTCATCCAAGGAAGGGGGAATTAGAGTAGTATCAGCTCCTGTTAATTTCCTGACAACGGAAAACAGAACTCGAGGACAATTTTGCACTTGCCTTACCGTATTCGTGGTATAGGCAGCTCTCGCACTTTTGCATTGCTTATGGTAACCTCTAAGGGCCTCCTTATAGGCCACTTTCTGCGAGAAGGAGTAATTACACCTCCATCTCCTTTCAAGTGCCTTGCAGTTGGCCCGAAGAAGCTTCAACTCCTCTGAGAACCAAGGTACGGGCTGACGATGTGACATGGAACACTTAGATGTCAAAGGGAGCATAGTGTCCACTGCATTGCTCAACCATTTAGATACCATAACATTTAGCTCTGATATGGGCAGATCAGCCTCTGGAAGAGACCCTAAAAGATGCAGATTAAACTTAATGGTATTGAGTTTACCCTAGCGACGTATCTGCTCGTCTTTGCCCTTACTGCTCCTTACCTTGATCTTGTTAGGTGGCAAAGAAAAAAAGACAGGACAATTATCAAATTGCCATATTCATCATTCTAAGTTCTAAGTGAGTTCCTTGTGAACGTTGTTTCTTTAGTACAACTGTACTTACCCAGTTTGCAAGGACATATGGGTTGCTCTTGTTTTGTTGAATAATAATAAAGAAAAAAAGACAGCATAATGATCAGACCAGTCCAGAGGGCGAGCTTTCTGTAAGCAATCATATTGAAGATTTGAAAGAATTGGATCCAACAGATGACCCGCGGAGTGAGTAGGTCCGGAGTTACACAGTAAAAGATCAAAGACTTCCAGATCAGATAGAAGGTGTTGACTTATAGTGCAGGACGAGTCTTCAAGATGAAGATTCAAATCTCCAAGGATAGTGAAATTAGCCACCCTCAGCATCAGAGGGGCTAATACTTCCACCAGGGAAGACACCCAGACATTAGCATTGCCTGGAGGGCGATATATATCAGGATACCCGACAAGGTGAATTGAGCATTGATCGTGAGCTTAAAAAGGGCGGCTTCACATCCACGGAGAGGGAAAGCTTCAAGTTGGCAAGTATACATTGATTCAAAAATTATAGCTATTCCCCCCCCCCTTTACCAGTGTCTCTGTCCTTTCTCATTATTACGTAATCATTCGGGATAGCAGCTGCAATGTCTCGCCCAGAGCTCTCATGGAGCCAGGTCTCAGTTAAAAAGACAGCATCCGGATTCTCGTCGACAAGGAAGTCGTGGATATTAAACTTATGCTTAGGGAGGGACCTGCAGTTGATGTTCCAAAACTTCAGTGGGGGGCGAGCCATTGCAATTTTATTTTTCCTTAACCTACTGCGTGCTTGAGTACGAGACATTCCTTTGCACCTTGACATTTTCCCCATAGAAAAAGCACAGCCCGAGCACATAAAATTATATGCTGGTAGGACACACGGAATGCAGTCTGCACGAGGAAATTGCCTCAATAGTTGGAGTTCTTCACCGGTGTATGTATAGATAGAAGTGGGAGTAATATCCGAAACGGAAAGTAATCCAGAGGGTCCAGCCCCTGGGCCCGTCCAGGCGCAGACGGGCAGGACTCAGGCGTGACTCCGCATGCGACCGGTGCACCTACTGCACGGCAATCTTAAATACAGCTCTCGAGTTTCCTACTGGCCACTAGAGCGCATACTAAGATGGCGCGTCCAGGCGTCCCGTTCTTCCCCCAATAAGGCCGCTGAATCAGATTCGGTAGTGCAAGGGAAGCGACCCGCTTAAAGAGCGGTGAAATAAACTATTATAATGCGCGTATGCGGAATGGACAGGCTAATAACAGGGGAAAAGTCAAAAATAATTAAAATAAAATGACAAAACAGGATATTTTTAAAATCGCGCCAAAAATTATGCTGAATTATGCAGAAAGCGCAATCACACTCGCGCTGAGCATATAGTCCCTGATATTACCTTTAAGTGAGGGCTAACACTGATCTTGCCCACCTTAAATACAGCTCTCGAGTGTCCTGCTGGCCACTAAAGCGCATACAAAGATGGCGCGTCCAGGCGTCCCGTTCTTCCCCCAATAAGGCAGCTGAATCAGATTCGGTAGTGCAAGGGAAGCGACCAGCTTAAAGAGCGGTGAAATAAACTATTATAATGCGCGTATGCGGAATGGACAGGCTAAAAACAGGGGAAAAGTCAAAAATAATTAAAATAAAATGACAAAACAGGATATTTTTAAAATCGCGCCAAAAATTATGCTGAATTATGCAGAAGCAAAAACAACAAGTGATGGACTGAATGTGGATCAATGTCACACACTCCCCCAGTCAAAAGATCTGGGCCCAAATCCATCGTTTTTTTGCACTCCACACCACCCTGGGTTAGACAATGGCGATATGCAAATCAGCTCTGACCCTGTTGCCCCATGGGAACAGTCCAGTCCGAACTACAAAAGCCATGTCCTTCCCAGAACGGAATCAAGCATCCGAGGACCGGACCGGTTTCGAGGTAACACCTCTCATCAGCCCGGCTAGCTTGACTCCAAGTGGTGTGGAGTGCCTGGGACCCACGTCTGGGCATCCCCAGCGCACTTAGGGTGGCAATTGCAAAAACAACAAGTGATGGACTGAATGTGGATCAATGTCACACACTCCCCCAGTCAAAAGATCTGGGCCCAAATCCATCGTTTTTTTGCACTCCACACCACCCTGGGTTAGACAATGGCGATATGCAAATCAGCTCTGACCCTGTTGCCCCATGGGAACAGTCCAGTCCGAACTACAAAAGCCATGTCCTTCCCAGAACGGAATCAAGCATCCGAGGACCGGACCGGTTTCGAGGTAACACCTCTCATCAGCCCGGCTAGCTTGACTCCAAGTGGTGTGGAGTGCCTGGGACCCACGTCTGGGCATCCCCAGCGCACTTAGGGCGGCAATTGCAAAAACAACAAGTGATGGACTGAATGTGGATCAATGTCACACACTCCCCCAGTCAAAAGATCTGGGCCCAAATCCATCGTTTTTTTGCACTCCACACCACCCTGGGTTAGACAATGGCGATATGCAAATCAGCTCTGACCCTGTTGCCCCATGGGAACAGTCCAGTCCGAACTACAAAAGCCATGTCCTTCCCAGAACGGAATCAAGCATCCGAGGACCGGACCGGTTTCGAGGTAACACCTCTCATCAGCCCGGCTAGCTTGACTCCAAGTGGTGTGGAGTGCCTGGGACCCACGTCTGAGCATCCCCAGCGCACTTAGGGCGGCAATTGCAAAAACAACAAGTGATGGACTGAATGTGGATCAATGTCACACACTCCCCCAGTCAAAAGATCTGGGCCCAAATCCATCGTTTTTTTGCACTCCACACCACCCTGGGTTAGACAATGGCGATATGCAAATCAGCTCTGACCCTGTTGCCCCATGGGAACAGTCCAGTCCGAACGACAAAAGCCATGTCCTTCCCAGAACGGAATCAAGCATCCGAGGACCGAACCGGTTTCGAGGTAACACCTCTCATCAGCCCGGCTAGCTTGACTCCAAGTGGTGTGGAGTGCCTGGGACCCACGTCTGGGCATCCCCAGCGCACTTAGGGCGGCAATTGCAAAAACAACAAGTGATGGACTGAATGTGGATCAATGTCACACACTCCCCCAGTCAAAAGATCTGGGCCCAAATCCATCGTTTTTTTGCACTCCACACCACCCTGGGTTAGACAATGGCGATATGCAAATCAGCTCTGACCCTGTTGCCCCATGGGAACAGTCCAGTCCGAACTACAAAAGCCATGTCCTTCCCAGAACGGAATCAAGCATCCGAGGACCGGACCGGTTTCGAGGTAACACCTCTCATCAGCCCGGCTAGCTTGACTCCAAGTGGTGTGGAGTGCCTGGGACCCACGTCTGGGCATCCCCAGCGCACTTAGGGCGGCAATTGCAAAAACAACAAGTGATGGACTGAATGTGGATCAATGTCACACACTCCCCCAGTCAAAAGATCTGGGCCCAAATCCATCGTTTTTTTGCACTCCACACCACCCTGGGTTAGACAATGGCGATATGCAAATCAGCTCTGACCCTGTTGCCCCATGGGAACAGTCCAGTCCGAACTACAAAAGCCATGTCCTTCCCAGAACGGAATCAAGCATCCGAGGACCGGATTCGAGGTAACACCTCTCATCAGCCCGGCTAGCTTGACTCCAAGTGGTGTGGAGTGCCTGGGACCCACGTCTGGGCATCCCCAGCGCACTTAGGGCGGCAATTGCAAAAACAACAAGTGATGGACTGAATGTGGATCAATGTCACACACTCCCCCAGTCAAAAGATCTGGGCCCAAATCCATCATTTTTTTGCACTCCACACCACCCTGGGTTAGACAATGGCGATATGCAAATCAGCTCTGACCCTGTTGCCCCATGGGAACAGTCCAGTCCGAACTACAAAAGCCATGTCCTTCCCAGAACGGAATCAAGCATCCGAGGACCGGACCGGTTTCGAGGTAACACCTCTCATCAGCCCGGCTAGCTTGACTCCAAGTGGTGTGGAGTGCCTGGGACCCACGTCTGGGCATCCCCAGCGCACTTAGGGCGGCAATTGCAAAAACAACAAGTGATGGACTGAATGTGGATCAATGTCACACACTCCCCCAGTCAAAAGATCTGGGCCCAAATCCATCGTTTATTTGCACTCCACACCACCCTGGGTTAGACAATGGCGATATGCAAATCAGCTCTGACCCTGTTGCCCCATGGGAACAGTCCAGTCCGAACTACAAAAGCCATGTCCTTCCCAGAACGGAATCAAGCATCCGAGGACCGGACCGGTTTCGAGGTAACACCTCTCATCAGCCCGGCTAGCTTGACTCCAAGTGGTGTGGAGTGCCTGGGACCCACGTCTGGGCATCCCCAGCACACTTAGGGCGGCAATTGCAAAAACAACAAGTGATGGACTGAATGTGGATCAATGTCACACACTCCCCCAGTCAAAAGATCTGGGCCCAAATCCATCGTTTTTTTGCACTCCACACCACCCTGGGTTAGACAATGGCGATATGCAAATCAGCTCTGACCCTGTTGCCCCATGGGAACAGTCCAGTCCGAACTACAAAAGCCATGTCCTTCCCAGAACGGAATCAAGCATCCGAGGACCGGACCGGTTTCGAGGTAACACCTCTCATCAGCCCGGCTAGCTTGACTCCAAGTGGTGTGGAGTGCCTGGGACCCACGTCTGGGCATCCCCAGCGCACTTAGGGCGGCAATTGCAAAAACAACAAGTGATGGACTGAATGTGGATCAATGTCACACACTCCCCCAGTCAAAAGATCTGGGCCCAAATCCATCGTTTTTTTGCACTCCACACCACCCTGGGTTAGACAATGGCGATATGCAAATCAGCTCTGACCCTGTTGCCCCATGGGAACAGTCCAGTCCGAACTACAAAAGCCATGTCCTTCCCAGAACGGAATCAAGCATCCGAGGACCGGACCGGTTTCGAGGTAACACCTCTCATCAGCCCGGCTAGCTTGACTCCAAGTGGTGTGGAGTGCCTGGGACCCACGTCTGGGCATCCCCAGCGCACTTAGGGCGGCAATTGCAAAAACAACAAGTGATGGACTGAATGTGGATCAATGTCACACACTCCCCCAGTCAAAAGATCTGGGCCCAAATCCATCGTTTTTTTGCACTCCACACCACCCTGGGTTAGACAATGGCGATATGCAAATCAGCTCTGACCCTGTTGCCCCATGGGAACAGTCCAGTCCGAACTACAAAAGCCATGTCCTTCCCAGAACGGAATCAAGCATCCGAGGACCGGACCAGTTTCGAGGTAACACCTCTCATCAGCCCGGCTAGCTTGACTCCAAGTGGTGTGGAGTGCCTGGGACCCACGTCTGGGCATCCCCAGCGCACTTAGGGCGGCAATTGCAAAAACAACAAGTGATGGACTGAATGTGGATCAATGTCACACACTCCCCCAGTCAAAAGATCTGGGCCCAAATCCATCGTTTTATTGCACTCCACACCACCCTGGGTTAGACAATGGCGATATGCAAATCAGCTCTGACCCTGTTGCCCCATGGGAACAGTCCAGTCCGAACTACAAAAGCCATGTCCTTCCCAGAACGGAATCAAGCATCCGAGGACCGGACCGGTTTCGAGGTAACACCTCTCATCAGCCCGGCTAGCTTGACTCCAAGTGGTGTGGAGTGCCTGGGACCCACGTCTGGGCATCCCCAGCGCACTTAGGGCGGCAATTGCAAAAACAACAAGTGATGGACTGAATGTGGATCAATGTCACACACTCCCCCAGTCAAAAGATCTGGGCCCAAATCCATCGTTTTTTTGCACTCCACACCACCCTGGGTTAGACAATGGCGATATGCAAATCAGCTCTGACCCTGTTGCCCCATGGGAACAGTCCAGTCCGAACTACAAAAGCCATGTCCTTCCCAGAACGGAATCAAGCATCCGAGGACCGGACCGGTTTCGAGGTAACACCTCTCATCAGCCCGGCTAGCTTGACTCCAAGTGGTGTGGAGTGCCTGGGACCCACGTCTGGGCATCCCCAGCGCACTTAGGGCGGCAATTGCAGAAAGCGCAATCACACTCGCGCTGAGCATATAGTCCCTGATATTACCTTTAAGTGAGGGCTAACACTGATCTTGCCCACCTTAAATACAGCTCTCGAGTGTCCTGCTGGCCACTAGAGCGCATACAAAGATGGCGCGTCCAGGCGTCCCGTTCTTCCCCCAGTAAGGCCGCTGAATCTTGCAAACTTGGTTTCTTCATGGTGTTCGCATCTTTCTCTGATCTGGTGTTCTGTTTCAGAGATGGGCGGGAGTGATTATTTTGTTCCGTTCAGCACAGAAAGGGTGTTCGCTAATTACGCGTATGATTGATAAGTGACGGGCGGCCGGACCTGCTACACGTCCACCGCATGCCTGGGGTGCAACAAGTGATGTCATGTGGCAGCGCTGTTTCTCCAGAACGGCTGGAAAGCTATCACCAGGGCACGAGTCGGGGTACCACGCGGGTGGACGGCATCCCCCCACTTATTTTCCAGGGTTTTTCAGGGTGGAAGCCGTCCACCCTGCTCAATCAAAACGCCGTCCCGCTCCAGACTTTCCTTCGTCCCCGGCCTCGCCTGCTGCCTGCCCGCCTCAGCCGGATGTGTACGAAAACAGACTCTCCCAATATTGCACCTCACTGCCAGCTTTATTAGCCCATCATCCCCTAATGCTGTGGTTCCCAAAGTGTGCGCCGCGGCACCCCGGTGCGCCGTGATGAGAAGCCAGGGGCGCCGCGGCGCCGAGCAGGATGTGGGGAGCTTGAAAGAAATGCCACCTTCTGCTGCATCGCACATGCTTCAAAACATTGGCACAGAGCGCCCTCTCTCCACCTGCCCGCCCCCATTCCTGCAATCACAGGCTGCTAGAAGCGCAAGAGCAGCCCCACCCCGCCCATTGTCACTTTGTATGGGGCTGATTGCCACATACAGAATGTCAATGGGCCAGTTTGGGGTGTTACAGCATATGGTGAGCCGCTTCCTGCGGGTAGCGCCGCCGGCAACATTAACAGCTGGTCAAGGGCATTCCCAAAAACCTCACCAGAAGTATGCTGCTTGCCACAGGGTCAGGAGTCTCTCTCTCTCTTCTTTTGGCATATGTTGAAAGCTAACACGATGTGCAACATTTGAAAATGAACGGAGGGTGTAATGTGTTTCAAATAAAAGTTCGATTATTTTAAGACTGTTTTTTCACACAGTATTGTCTAAAATAAAAAAAATCTGAGCAGCGAAGGCTCTTGCAGGGCTGTTAATCGGTGAGTCGAGTTCCCAAGAGGTATGTTAGTCCCTTCTCTCCAGCCTGCTTGCTCAAATCAGAGGCGAACACCCAGCAACTGGCTGTGCATAAAAGGCAAGAACCACCCGCTTAATTACTGGAAAGGTGAGGAAGCATGCACCACTCCACTGTAACTTTTGGGATTCATAGCCCTTGCACAAGAATCCACAGACACCCCGGAAATGTTTCTTTTGTGACTGCTTTTTTAAACATGTTTGTGCACTTCGGTATATTCAACACAATATTCACCATAATATGATGCAATCGTTTTTCAGTGAACGAGTGTAAAAGTGTTGGGTACCCTAATCTCATGCTGCTGTATCAGCCTTCCATCTTCACTAGATCAATAACATTATGATAATTAATTTGTCTAACAATACATATCAGGTATGACACCTGACAAATGTACATTTCTTATTGTCTTACAGGCTGGATGGGTGAAAGGGTAAATAGTTGGATGGATGAGTGAATGGATGGGTGGGTGGAAGAGTGGATGGATGAGTGAAAGGGTGCTTGGGTGAAATGGTACACGGTTGGATGGATGAGTGAGTGAATGGATGGATGAAGGGATGGATGACTGAAAGGATGGATGGAAAGATAGACGATGGATAGGTTTTCAAATAGTTGAAAAGGTTTGGATATGGATGGGCACACAGATGGAAGGGCAGAATGAATGGTGAAAAACTGCATGATGGATAAAATAATTAATAGATGACAATGTACGTTTGGAATGGTGGATATCAGGGGTTTGATGGAAGGATGAATGGTTAGTTCATTAGACAAGAGAGCTCTTCTGGGGATGGTTGTCATCAGTGGCGTCACAAGGGGGGTGCGGGAGGTGTGGGCCGCACCGGGTGTCACCAGCAGAGGGCTGACACCAAAATGAACTCCTCGCTATTTATTTACTGTTCATGTAACACCGTCCGTATTGTCCCATGCTGTTTATAGTGCAGGGAAATGGACGGATGCCAGAATCTTCCTTTTCCCAGTTCTGCGAGCGCAGCGGCTTTGTCGGGAGGGGCTTGAGTATAAAAAAATGAGCTCCGCCCTTTACCTTCTGCTCGCTATTCTTTTTGCTCGGAGATGCGATCTTGGTCGTGTTCATGTTCCGAGTGCATGTGGGCGTTTGGGGAACACCACATTCAGTGAACACAAAGTCAAGATTGGCCCAATCTCTAATGGTAAGAACTTTCAGAGTTTCGTAAAAAGTCACATTTGCAGATAATTTTTGGAACCTTTTGAATCATCCGTGTATATATGTTGCGAGGCTTGTCCTGCATTATTGCAGATGTTACTATGAGAAGCACTGAAAAGACCATTTGATTTCTTTGGACAGTGCTATGATGGGCCAAACGCAGGTAGGTCACAGAGTGTGCAGGATGGCAGGAGGAACGAAAAAAGGCCTCACCCTGTTTGCCACGCCTGCCCTAGACAATGGAGGTTCAGTTGAATCATACAAAAGTATTAAAAAAAGGCTCCGATACTCAGCACATCGAAGCGGGGTAGGAGCGGGGTAGGCGCAAATTTGCGTGCACAAATTCAAAGCGCATTTCATGAGTTTATTTCAGTCACTTTGAGAAGAGCGAAAAACTGTGGGAGAAACCATGGGGGGAGAAGGCGACGAGGAAAGGGTTAAAAGAGCAGCAGGCAGGGGAGGGAGGTGCAGGCGGAGGGGGTGGATGGTGCAAGCAGAAAAGGAGATGATGCAGGCTGAGAGGGAGACGGTGCAGCCAGAGGGCGAGATGGTGCAGGCAGGGGATGAGATGGTGCAGGCATGGGATGAGATGGTGCAGGCAGGGGGTGAGACGGTGCAGGCAGAGGGGAGACGGAGCAGGCAGAGGGCAGATGTTGCAGGCAGAGGGGAGATGGTGCAGGCAGAGGGGAGATGGTGCAGGCAGAGGGGAGATGGTGCGGACAGAGGGAGAGATGGTGCAGACAGAGGGAGAGATGGTGCAGGCAGAGTGGAAATGGTGCAGGCAGAGTGGAAATGGTGCAGGCAGAGGGAGAGATGGTGCAGGCAGAGGGAGAGATGGTGCAGGCATGGGATGAGATGGTGCAGGCAGGGGGTGAGACGGTGCAGGCGGAGGGGAGACGGAACAGGCAGAGGGCAGATGTTGCAGGCAGAGGGGAGATGGTGCAGGCAGAGTGGAAATGGTGCAGGCAGAGGGGAGATGGTGTGGACAGAGGGAGAGATGGTGCAGACAGAGGGAGAGATGGTGCAGGCAGGGGATGAGATGGTGCAGGCATGGGATGAGATGGTGCAGGCAGGGGGTGAGACGGTGCAGGCGGAGGGGAGACGGAGCAGGCAGAGGGCAGATGTTGCAGGCAGAGAGGAGATGGTGCAGGCAGAGGGGAGATGGTGCAGGCAGAGGGGAGATGGTGCAGGCAGAGGGGAGATGGTGTGGACAGAGGGAGAGATGGTGCAGACAGAGGGAGAGATGGTGCAGGCAGAGTGGAAATGGTGCAGGTAGAGTGGAAATGGTGCAGGCAGAGGGAGAGATGGTGCAGGTAGAGGGAGAGATGGTGCAGGCAGAGGGAGAGCTGGTGCAGGCAGAGGGAGAGCTGGTGCAGGCAGAGGGAGAGCTGGTGCAGGCGGAGTGGGAGGGGGAGATGGTGCAGGCAGAGGGAGAGATGGTGCAGGCGGAGGGAGAGATGGTGCGGACAGAGGGAGAGATGGGAGCCATCCTATTCAACAGATCTCCCTGCCTTGCATTTGTCCTGCTCACACCTGTCATGATGTCACTTCCTGTTGTGATGTCACTTCCTGTTGTGATGCCACTTCCTGTTGTGATGTCACTTCCTGTGACCACGCCTAACTTGGAGAGTCCCCCCACTTCTTTTTTTAGGACTTGTGCCCTGGCTATCACTCCTTAATCATGATGTGTTGACGTGTGAACGCCAGCCGTTACGCAGTTGCCGAAATGGAATATAATCGGTCCCGGGCGGGTGTCCACACTGTAGAGCTTTGCCACCCGAAGAAAGCTTCTAGGAGCTGCGTGTTTTGCAGAGACGCTTACAGTCCAGTGAAACTTTCCCAGGGGTGCGGTTAGAACACTGTGAGCCTGAGCTCTTCCTTTATAAATAAAAATGGATAAATATTATTGATGCTTTGGCCATTGGCCACCTCCTGCGGAGATCGTGGTGCAACATGTAGGGCCCAGTATGATAGACTAGTTCAGGGGGTTATTGCGAGTGCTGTCTAGATTTGTGTGTTTAACTTGAAGGTCGGCATATAACAACCTTCCTCTTTCTAAGATGAGGAAGAAAATCTTGGTTGAATACAACTATTCTAAAAGCACCAAGAGACGATTACATTTGTAAAGTGCAGTTTATGAATAATCCATGGTATAATGATTATATTACACTCAACATTTACGGGCATTTTTCCATGTTTATTGCAAATATACAGTGACTTTACATTATTTTGGTGCGTTGTTTTTGCTTTTTGAATCTTTGTGTTTGTTTATTTGAAATGGGCAGGCTGGTTGCGGGCTGATTTCGATATTTATTGTAGAAAGTCGCAACAAGCAGTTACCTGCTACATCTTCCCTGGTACAAGAAATGTGCACACACCCCATACTAGAATAGAACGCTCTCCATATCTTCACAGTGTGCTGCTTGCTTACATCCCCCTTTACAACTGTCCGGTATTTACAACTTTCTGTACGCGTATAAATAACCAGAAGTGATGGTAGAATGATACGAAAAACATAATGCAGATCTAGCCTGAGCTGGACACACGTTAGGTTAGGTGACCACCTCTTCAAATTACTACACACCTGTTCATCCATTGTGTTCTCAGACCTGTGGAGCTGGAGAGCACCCCTCACCCCCTCCGAGCTGTCTGCGTGTGTGAGGTGGCATCCCTAAGCTCAGGCCTGCCTTTTAGCATCTTTAGGATTAGAGTGTGTTTGTTTTAGAGAACAAATGGGGCAGAGCGTGGCAGTAAGATTCGGCGTGGAGGTGTGAGCTTTAGATTTTCCAACAGGTACGCTGGCATAAAAATAGTTAAAATATACGACAAGCCGGGCGCATGTCACAAGACCCGCTCAGACTCTTGGAATCTTATATGCTCTGGCGGGGGACCCAAGGAAGCCCTCCATGAGGGAAATTGGAAACAAGCCATAATACCGAGAGGCATCTTATGCGGGAGTGTCATTGCTACAAAAAGGAATCCAATACTTCTGTAGGGTAGTGTCTATTTCATAACCATATATTTTCCATCGGCCATGCCATTTGAGAGGGCTTTAGGCCATTTTCAATGGCAAGGAGTAGTTTGAACTTGCCAAAATACCAAGATTATCACAGAGGATTGTTACTGTTGCAGATGGTCACGTTCCCTTTTGCGGCTGCTTGTTTCTTACGTTAGACGCTGTCTCCCATCAATAAAATCTATTACACTCCAGCTACACAGTGAAAAGTTACACTTTATTAGAAGAGCTAAAACTAGGCTTCATTCATTTACCCGCATCCACGTCAGGGCCTAACTCTGCATTTTCGCTGTGACCGCCGCATTTAAAATCCCTTCAAAGATGCCATCAGGCAGGGAGCATAGGTGAACACTCACCCTCTTTCATTGTTTTGAGCTTAGCATCCACTGCAAATAATAAAATCATGTTCCCTAATGCCGAAGTCTGTAGCTCAGGCCATGGGGCCACATCCTCCACTAGGCTTCATTCATTTACCCGCATCCACGTCATGCCCTGACTCTGCATTTTTGCTGTGACCGCCCCATTTAAAAGCGCTTCAACGACGCAGTCATACGGGGAGCAGAGGTGAACACTCTCACTCTCTTTCATTTTTTTTACCTATAAATAATAAAATCATGTTCCCTAATGCCGAAGACAGGAAGCAGAGGTGAACACTCTCACTCTATTTCATTGTTTTGGGCTTAGCATCCGGTGCAAATAATAAAATAATGTTCCCTAATGCGGAAGTCTGTAGCTCAGGCATGGGGCCACATCCTCGGCCGCTGTGCTGCTTTTATCTTTAGAATTGTTGGCATTTATTTATTATCAGTGCGCCCACTTCATGGTCTGCAGCACTATAACTGCCGCATTTAAATCGCTTCAAAGACGCCATCAGACAGGGAGCAGAAGTGAACACTCTCACTCTCTTTCTTTGTTTTGGCCGGCAAATAATAAAATCATGTTCCCTAATGCTGAAGTCTGTAGCTCAGGCCATGGCGGCACATCCTCGGCCGCTGTGCTGCTTTTATTTTTAGAATTTTTGGCATTTATGTATAATCAGTGTGCCCACTTCATGGGCTGCCGCACTATAACTTGCTGTTCCTGAGAAAAAAGGACAGTCGACTTGCAGCGCTGCCATGTTGGGAGCTGGGTTTGTATTAGTTGGCACTGCAGGCTAGGGGTCAGTGTGGAGTGACTTGCAGCTCCAGCAAGACACCAGAACAAGTCGTGTGGCTGGCAGAAACTCTGAACAGTAAGTATTTTATCGACCCCCATGCAGTTTTTCTTCTTGCATTTAATTTTTTGGGCTTACTATTCTCCACAAAAATAAAACCATGTTCCCTAATGCTGAAGTCTGCAGCTCAGGCCGTGGCACCACATCCTGTGCCGCTAGGCTGCCTTTATTGTAGGCGTTTATTTTAGAATCCGTGTGCCCACTTCATGGGCTGCTGTGCTATAACTTGCAGTTCCTGTGAGGATAGGGCAGCCAACCTGCAGCGCTGCCATGTTGGGAGCTGGGTTTGTATTAGGTGGCCTGCAGGACATGAGTCAGTGTGCAGTGACTTGCAGTTCCTGCGAGGAAAGGGCAGCGTTGCAGGCCAGGAGTCAGTTTGGAGTGTACAATATACCAAACACTACCTAACTGCTGGACGGTGCACTACTTCTTGAATGCTGCTCCTGGGCCTCCGATTCGGCTGCCTGGCTCAGGGTGCAGTGGCACATCTGTTGAGCTGCAGTCCGTGCTGGTAGCAGCTGGTCTGTTATGTTTTTTATCTTTGCTTTCTGCACTGATAGACTATAGAAATTGTCATAGTTTGGGGAGACTTTTTCATTTAAATTCCATTGTATTAAATGGTTAGCAGGTTCTACCAGGTTTAGACCATATATATTCGTTATGTTCTAGCTTGGCAAAGTCCTGCATTTTGAGGTTACCTACTTTTACAAATGTCTGTGTTGCTGTAACTACTGAGTTCTGCTTCCATGTGCCCATGTTGGAACCGTAAAGTAAAATGGTGTAAAATGCGTCATTGTGCTTATGTGCATCAGAATATATATGTCTCAACTCCTTAACATCTGTCACAACTCCTTCACTTCCAAATGCGCACACAGCAACAATCTAGGAATGTTGAGAAGGGGCAGGGGGGGGCGATCATGTGTGCCTGTTTGTTACGATACGATTTATGGTAAACCGGAATTATTGGGGCCCTAAACATATTATAATTTAATTTATTGGCATAGGGAAAATGAATGTAGAATTTACCAGGTTGCCACTGTTTTCATGGCAATTGCGCAAGAAGTTCCAAACAGATCGCAAGGGAAAACATTTTTATATTTACAGTGGTGTCTTAGATTTATTTCTCTAAACCTTGTTTCCCTTGGTTTCTGCATTTCTCTCATTTCTCTAATTCTGTTATCCTCTCTTTTTCCTTCACCCATTTTTTCTTCCCCTTTTTCTTCCTCCTTCCTTTGTTTCTTCCTATATTTGAACACTACTTATATTTCCTTTCTTTGTTCATTTTTTTCAGTTTCTTTTCTCTCCTCTTTATTTCACTATATTTGTCTCTACTTTTCTTTGCTCATTTCTACCTCTTTTCTCCTTTTGCACCATTTCCCCTTGTTTATTTCTTTCATTTTTAATTTCTTTTCCTGTTTCGTTTTCTTTATTTCTCTTCTTTTTCTCTGTTGCTTTCTTTATTCCCTAATTCTTTATTCACCTATTTTCTCCCCTTCTGTCTCTCGATAATTATTACATTTGTCCTCCCCTTTGTCTTTCTCCATTTATTTTTCCTTCTTTCTCTTGATTTCTCTCCTTCTTTTCTTCTTCCTTTTTTGTCCTATCTCTTTCTGTCTCTACTACATTCCTCCTCTGCTTTTTATTTCTTCTTCTTCCCTTTTTCCCACCTTTCTTTCATTCTTATCTTTTTCTCTCTTCATTTTCAACTCTTTGTTATTCTTTCTGTGTCTCTCTTTTTCTTGTTGTATTTATTTATTGTATTTTTCCATTCTTCTGCTTCTTTTTTCTTTCTGTACTATCTTCTTCTCCATGTCTCCCCTTCCTGTTTCTTTCTTAGTTTATTTCGTCTACTCTTGCTTTTGCATTCTTTTCCTCTCCTTTCGTTACATCCTTCTCCTGTTCTATTTTTGCTATTGTTGTTTTTCTCATTCTCTGTCGTGATCTTTCGCCTTCTTTGTTCCAACTTCTGCCTTTGTCATTGTTTCTTCGTCTTCTTTCATTCGTCCCTTTCACTGTTTCTTTCTTTTTTTATTCCTCTTTCATGTACTGTTTCTTCATTCTGACACTTTTGTTCACTTTGTTTCCCTGTCTCTTGGATTCTTTCTTGTTTCCTTTATTTCACTCTTGCCTTTTTTCTTCCATGCTGTAATTCTTTTCTTGTTTGTTTTGTAATCAGTTTAATTGCTGAACAATCAATAGCTGACTAAATAAGCAATTGTTGAGTGAGAGCTGTATGAACATCAGTGCTTTGAAGAAAGCTTTTTAGGTCGTGGCTTTGCAACTGCTTGTTTATATTCCTAGCAGGCTCTCTCTGCCCCTTATTCGGCTTCTCTCCAAAGACTGTAAGGTAGTTTAAAGGGTTGTTGCTTGCTCTGCAGCTGTACTATGTGTACAATGAATACCATTCCTGAGTGTGACTGACAATTGCAGTGATGTTTCTCTGTAGTACAAGTTACATGTGTAGGAGAAGCTTGCACTCTTATTGTCAGTACTCTTCCTGGTATCCGTAAAAGTAGTGTGTACACACGAACTACACAACAAAAAAACTGAACACCATTGTAATCAAAAATGTTTGGTGTTGTACCTGGCCAATATGTGAAGAAAATGTAAGGGGGTGAGTGTGCGCATGTCCATTAGTGAGTTTATGTTAGTTATGCAAAAATGGAAGATCAGATTTTTATGAATATTTTCTGCATCAAACTGTAATTAGTTGAAAGGGTAGGCGTAGAAATGATAAGGGAAACAAGCATTGGCATAACCAATAGGTCTCGCCTTTGGGATATTATAATTGTTTAGTTATCCCTCACAATATCCTTGGTGCAACAACATCAAGTTTTGAATGGCTAAACACTTATAAGGTCCCAAAGGCAAGACCTATTGTCTATGCCAATGCTTGTTAGTACCTGAGTGTACATCAGCAATTCCGAACTGCCATCCTTTAATCATTTAATTAAATAAATGTTTTTAATAATTATCCATATTATTTTAAGCAAACATCACTATTTCACATCCTAAATGGAATTTACATACACTTTTGCATTAAACAAATAAAAGAAATGAATTATTCAGCCCTTAGGTTTTAGTATTGTCCTCAGAAGAAAGACACATATATTGTACAGTGACTGTGTATTTACCATATTAAATAATAAGGATTCTGGACTGAATGTTAAAATTAAATACAAGAAATCCTTTCCTTTATTGAATACCACCCGTTTAAGTCTCTATCAACTTGAAAAGAAAGGCAAATACATCTATTTATGGACATTGAAATATCATATAATGGTGGTACACTGTATTGTATGGGAGGATGAGATGGGATGTGTAGTTGAATGTTTGAGATATTTGTGACAAAAGTCTGGATGGTATGTTTTAGAAGAAGTAGAAAGCATATTATGTATATAAATATATTTTAAAATTGTTCTTTGATATAATGAATGTACTCTATTTGAATGTATTCTGGGCCCTTGGTCATTGATTAGGATGCCCCAAGAATAACAGAGTAATATTCAACCATTATTGAAACGTATAGTTGCCTTCGAATCTTCGGTACGATTGATAGTTTTTTCCCTGTCTTGGAAATCAGAGTCTATCTTAGGGGAACCCCAATATATCTTTTCTCTCCAACCGTTTCTACCAAGTCTGGGAAGGAGCAGAGCAGTCTGCCCTATTCCCTCTTCAATGTGGAGTCCCGCAGGGCTCATCGCTGAGCCCTACCTTATTTAATATATATATGACTCCACTTGAAAGAGTGGTCGCCCCTTCTGGGGTGAAGATCATCAGTTACGCTGATGATACTCAGCTGGTGGTGGGCCTCACTCAGTTGGCGGAACAACCTGAGGTGTTACACGACTGCCTTGCCAATGTCTATCGATGGATGTCTAACTCTGCCCTAAAGCTTAATGGAGGAAAAACCGAGCTGATGCTCCTGGGTAATTCCAGTCCCTCCATTATTGCTAGCTGCTGGCCCCGGTCTCTTGGTGATCCACCATCTCCCAAGAAGGAGATCAAGTCCTTGGGAGTATGGCTGGAGGAAGATCTGTCCTTCAGGACCCACGCCAGGAAGACCGCGGGGGTTTGCTTTGGTCTGCTGAGGTCAGCCCGAAAGGTGTTACCACTGCTTCCTGATCCAGCAAGGAAGCTTTTGATACGTGGTTTAATCCTATCGAGGCTCGACTATGGGACTGCGCTGTTTCTTGGTGCTCCCGAAGCGACCTTTAAAACCCTCCAACAGGTGCAAAACGCAGCTGTGAGAGTCCTTATGGATGTTCCCAGGAGACAGTCTGCCGCCCCGGCCCTCAAAACGCTCCACTGGCTCCCCGTGAAGGAGCGGGTGAAATTTAAAGCGCTATGCACGGCCCACAAAATTCTGCATGGCAAAGGCCCCCCCATCCTTTCTAACATGGCCCGTCCTTATAAGCCCCCACGCCTTTTGCGCTCGGACCAAAAACATCTTCTGCAGTCAGCGAGAGTAAGGAGAGCTCGTTCTGGGGGCAGGCGTTTCTCTGTACAGGTGGCGACTCCTTGGAACTCTTTGCCCCTCGAGATTCGCTCAGAGCCCAAGATCCTACTATTTAGGAAACTTCTTAAGACCTATCTGTTTCCACAGGAGTGATTAATTGAGTCTCTCCTTCTGGTCTGTTGCGCCGGGATGCCCCCGGGTAAGCTGAGCGCGTTACAAATTTCATATTATTATTATTATTATCTGCAGTTGTGTGCAAGAAAACTACAGGATTCTCTAGAAAAATTGGGATTATGGCATTCACAGGCCCTTGCCTCACTAGCAGTGCATCGAGGTGGCTTGTTGTATAGTGTTGTGGGGGTGTTTGTGTAATAAGAACACCTGGGCCCAATAATGCATAAACTGCATGCAAGATAGTACAGCAAGTCAACTATGTGCGTAGTACTGTATGAAAGGAAGAGGGGAGGATAGTGTGAGTTATAATAATAATTGACAGGTCTTGGCTAGTGCTGGGCTGTTAACAAATGGTTAGAGAAAATATAGGCCCCCTTACTACATGATGCAATGGTCTCTGCAATAGTGCTAAGAAACAAAATCTGCATCAGTCCAAGTAGACAGTAGAAATATACAGTAACAGGTAAAATGTGGCTGTTAGACCTCTCATTCTCAGGGTGGTCTTCCCCCACCGTTTTGGCTACTCACCTCCACTTTATGCTGTATCCTTTAGCTGGCCTTAGGACTCTGAGCACATTACCTCTACTACACAGTGCTAAAGTGCATTTGCTTCTCCCCTAAACATGTTGACATTGGTGTACACCTGATTGTCATATTTAGGGGCTCATTTACAAGCCTCAACAGCTGCCTAAATGTCACTTTCAATGATGCTCCAGCGGTGCACACCGCAGAGCTATACCTGAGAGGCCTTGTAAACCCACCTGCATGGCTTTTCATGGCCTCGTAGATTTGGTGTGAGACAACACAGCATAAGTCATTGCGTTGCCTCACACAGCAGTGTGGAGGCATGCCATGGGTATAACGGTGAGTATTCCCATGTAACACACATGGCATTTGACACATTTCCAGACTTACAACATTCTGTAAACCTGGGTATGCATCAAAAGCCTTTGTCTCCCGAGGGGTGGTGTAAGGGTTGTTTTTGTGAAGAAAGCTGTCCCTTCCTCCACAAAAAGCAATCTAATTTCAATGCAGACACCCTTGCACCATGATGCAAGGGTTCCAGGTGCAATGGTGCCTGCAATGGCAATAAGCATCAATTTGTGCACCAGCGCAGTGGAAGAAGACAGGAATGTGCTGTATCTTAGAGATACAGTGCATTCCTGTCTTTTTCTTTTGACATAGGACAGGGCAGCAGGAAGGCGTGCAGCACTGTTCTACGTCAAAAATAGGTAAATAAGGGGGGCCTTAGTTTGAATATAATTCCCTTGTAAAGTGGCATACCATATACCCTGTGCCTTTAATCTAAATGCTACTAGTGGGTCCGCAGCACTGGTTGTGCTACCCACACAAGTAGCATTTCAAACCTGTCTCAGGCCATCGTGCAGATTACTGCCACATAGACTTGGCATTTAAAGGCACTTGCCAAACCTTAAATTCCCATTTTTTAACACATGCTACCCCTAAGGTAGGCCTTAGATAGTCCTAAGGGCAAAGTGCTGTGAAACTAAAAGGAAGTGTTGAAAAATGGCCTTCTGTGAAGGCTCACCCCAAATGTTTTGTCTTCCTCTTCCTCTACTTGGACCTTTTTTTGTTAGCTTTAGGACTTTGGGCACTTTACCACTGCTGACCTGTGCTAAAGTGCACGCGTTCTCTCCTCTAAATATGGTATGATTGGTTTACACCTGTTTGGCATATTTGATTTACTTGTAAGTCCCTTGTAAAGTGGTATACCATATACCCAGGGCCTGTAAATTAAATGCTACTAATGGGACTGAAGCACTGATTGTGACACCCACAGACATGGCCTTTGAAACCTGTTTCAGGTCTGCAACTTCAGGGCCTGTGTCTGCAGTTTACTGCCATTTCGATTTGTATTTATAACTACTTGCAGAGCTTTAAACTCCCTTTCTATTACATATACCCCTAAGGTAGAGTCTAGGTAGAGTCTAGGTAGCTCTAAGGGCAGGGTGCTATTTAAATGGAAGGTAGTTTTGGTATGTTTTGCATGTCCTGGCAGTGACAAAGAGCCTATTTTGTTTTTCACTACTGCAAGACTACTTCTGGATCTTGTACTGAACCTCTTTCAGAAGGATTGCTTTTCTTCTCAAATGACTCAACTGGACTGCTGGTCTGGAAGGCTTGCCCTGGTGATTTCTGCTCTCCGACTCTGCTGAAGGGCTTGTTTGCATGCCTCCTGTTGCTTGACACTCGGGGATATCAAAGCCTCTAGCCCTGCCCCTGTGCCTGGCTTACTGGAAGTGGCCCAGATACTTGCAACATGGAATTTGATGCATCTCCTGTCTATGTGTAACTGAACCGGTGCATGGACCTGGTTGCAAGAGCTAAATGGCGCATTGCATTGGAGCCAGCGCTTTCCCTCCAAAGAGCAATGTATCAGCCAATGTATCGCTGCAACTTGGTGAGATCAGCGCATCCCCTTGACTGCTTGGCCGAATCTGGTGCATTGCTCGATGCCTCTCGACTCCAGCACCCTTCTTTGTAATTGACGCGTCACCCTCACTGTCTGGAGAAGATTGACGCATCTCATATTGCATTTAAAACAGCATTAATAATCTTGATACACAGCCAGTCAGACTTATTAGTAGGGGCACGTAGTTATATCATATTCTGTCTTCCTGCAAAGATATTGTTGGAACGTATCTTGCCATCCTGCTTGAAGTTCTTACTTACCTCGGACACCCTGATGCTGATAATCCTCAGGAATGCCCTCATTCTCCCCTTTGGTGTGTACATTGTTTATACATATTTGTATTTTTCTAGGTGCGTTACTATTCATAGTTCTTCTCTCCATCTTTGCTTTGGAATGCACCGTCTGTGGGCTACCTTTTTCCGGGTTCAGTTACCCTTGGTTATGTGTATACCCCCTCTCCCATGTGTGATAAGATTGTCAAATCTATTCTCCTCATTCTTATATTCATGTTTTTCAGCATGAACTGACTTAACCTCCTTTTATATATATATTCCTTCTGGTTTGCTGGCTTTTTGACTGAGGTTCTATAACCTCCTTTCATTCTCCCCCCCCCCTTTTTTTGTTTTTAGTTTTTAGTTTTTTTTTGTTTTCCCTCTGCTACACACACTTTGCTTTTTATTAACACTGATTCACTTATAATGTTATATAGTGGTATCTCTCAGTCAGTAGCATAAGGTCATGTACAGTTTTTCATAACATTTGTTTGGTAGATGTTATGTTTTGATGTTCTGTTTGGTAATTGGTTATATAATGTGACACAATGTATGTACATATCAGTGTTGTCTTAATGTTGGTATTGTATGGTGTCATTTTTAAATTGTGTAAAGTTTATGTTTGAGTATCTGTGTAGTGTTTTATATTTATACATGTATATATATTTGTTAAAATTCACAGCCCTGAAGAAGTCTATCAGTCTAGACAAAACACGTCAGCTGTCTCTTTCATTATGACTGATTTTAAAACATCTTGAATAAAAGAAGAACTTAAAGAAAAATGTCAGGGACACAGACCTGACAATTCTTTTTATGTGGCTGTTACGTGGTACACCTTTGCTCTTGTTTGAAATTGTTAAAATCCTGTATTGGATAGCACTGTGACAGTGGGTGCATTAGCAGTGTGCACACATAATTTTTTGGGGACTCCCACCATGTGGATATTAATTAGGGATAGCAGGTGATGCTAGGTCTCTGTAGGGTCCACTGTTAAAACCTGTCTTTCTGATAGTTTCCCAGATTCTGTTGATCCCCATTTTTATAGATGGGAATTATCTCAGCACCTATGTAGGTGTCGGGTATCAGTGCTTTTACGTCTATACGATCCATATTGCTAAATCATGTTGCAATATCTCTCCTAGAATGTTATTGGGTCCAGGGGGCTTGCACAATTCAACAGCCTCCATGGTTCACTTTGACTCCTCAAGAGAAAAATATGATTCTAATTAAATGTTCTCTGTTAGTCTTTTGGCCAGCAATCTGCCTGTATTTTCACTGAACTCGTAAATGTCCGTTTTATATTGAATAAACTTAGCAGCAAGTTCCTCCCCATAATATTCCTCTCTTTTGCCCTGCTCATCGATTACTCGGATGAGCTCTTCCTCTGCTAATTTGAGCTGATTAACCCAGCCATTGACCCTTTCTTTAATAACCTTCTGGCGATGAAGGGAAAAACTAGGGGTCCTGCTGCCTTGGAGGTGTCCCAAATGATTAAATCGGGGGCTGTGCCCTTGTTCCTACTAAAAATGTCAGTTATCCAGTTTGTCATATAACTTCAATACTCTTGATCTAGTAGCAATTTTTGCTCGAATGTCCAGGTAGCCACTGCTTGTCTAGGGGCATTGGACGGTATTTGGATTATTGAAGGATTGTGGCCTGAGATTAGTCTGGGGTGAAGCTCACAGCTAGTGCCTTCCAGAATTGGGTCTGAAATAAAAAAAATAGTCTAAATGGACAGATTTGCTGTGGGGAGCGGAGAAGATAGTCTAGCCAAGTTCTGTTGATCGTAGTTTTTGCCAGACATCAACCAAGGCATCTTCACGAAAAAGCCTACACATAGCTTTAAAAATCTTACTCTTCTGCCCGGAGTATGGGGTATTGCTGTATAAATCAAAGTTTGCGTTCAAATGTATATTAAAATCCCCACATAAAACTTTGGGAGAAGGCCATAACGCAAGTTTGATACTCAGGAAGTTTAAAATAGAAGGGTCATCAAGATTAGAACCGTACAAAGAGCAAATGGTGTATGATGTCCCTTTGATTAGTATATCAGAAATCACCTAACGGCCTAGGTTGTCCACCTTCACTTGCTTAGTGGTAGATACACCTTGCATGGCCAGTATAGCAATCCCCTAGTGGTTGTAGCTTGTCGAGTACATGCAATGAGATCAAGGCCCAACTCTCCTAGCCAAGCCTGATTACTCCAGGAAACATGCGTCTCCTGCAGGCAAAGTAAGTCTATATCCAAATGCCTAATACATTTGGAGAAAATGCCCCTCTTCCTTCCGTCATTCAACCCACAGCAGGTTAAGGAGCAGATTTGTGTATAATTCTGCCTACCCATCATCCCTAAGTGCTATCCACACCAGCCCAAACCGCCCAATGCAGATCAGCTCAATTTTTCGAATCCGGATATCACAGAAAATAAGCTTAGCCAAATGAAAATTTTGACATATTTTGTGTTGCTTCCCATAATTTCTTTTGAAAGAAACTGTTTCCAACCCCACCCCATCCTCCAATTAAGCCACCCCTAAACCTTCCCCCTGCCCTTTTCCTCTTACCGTTACCCACCCTAAGCCCAACCCTCCCACCCAACATCATCAGAGGCATGGGACCTGGTTGTCCCTGGTGATGCTGAGCTGAACATCCTCACCCCCACGCCACTACCCAATAGGTGTACTGACAGATACATGAAAAGATAAGAATGAAGTGCATCTAAATAAGAGACGCAAAGAGAAAAAACAAAAAGAAGACCTGTGCCGGAAGAGACCGGAGAAGGCCAGGTGTGTAAAGCAAGAAGTGACAGTGACAGTGAATTTTATTTGCATAGTTAATTAAAACCATTGCAGTACAAAATCAGAATAAAAAAATGTAAATCTACATACTTGATAAAACCAGCGTAACGTAATCTCAGTTTCTCAGTTCACTTTAAAACACAAAAATGCATCCTATTAAATTAATCTTTTAAAATAGGTACAGTTTTGTTTTATAATGTGGTCTAAAAGCATTTCGGATTCAGGTTATGGCTTTTTCTTTTCCGGTGCCTTCATGTTTCTTGTTAAGTTGGCCTTGGCGATAGATACAGTTTTGTTTTATTGTACTGACTAAAAACATTTAGGGATCAGTTTTTGGCATTTTCTTTTCCACTGCCTTCATAAATTTCACAAAGCTACAGTTCAACTGTGGGTACTGAGATGCAAAACAGACGAGAACTGCATTCCTTCGTGTGCGTATCCCTCGTCGATTAAGGTGGTGTTTCAACAGATGTTTCCATTCATCCAACAGCATAGCAAGTGCAACATATCCTCTTGCACTAAGCCACATAACCGTCAGAGGGAGCATGCTTTGTCTTTTAGCCAGTGTGGGAAGTGTCGGATGCAGGGTAGCAGACCCAACCTATACCTTAAGAAACATATTTTAGAGGTTTTAGCGTAACCCAAACCAAAGTAGCTCTGTGGTGCTTGTGTTGAGTAAGAGTTCAGGGTCATCCAGCCATGTGTTCTTTTTGAGAGGGCTGCCTTATCTTCAACCCACGATAGATGTTTAATTGTTTTCTTGACCAGATTTTTGAGCATTCTATGATTTGTTGAGGTATCCCAAAGCTGCTTTAAGCCCGTATTTGCCAGGCTGCTTTTAAGGTACTTGGCTGCTGGTGAGGAAGGGTGTTGCTCTAGCTCCATCCATAGATACTCATTTAGAGTTCCTTGTTTGGATTTCCTTACTTTGTCCCAGACAGTAATATAGGCCCCCTGTCTTGCCAGGAGCTGTTGTTGAATACCAAACTCTAGCCTAATTTGTGCTAGGGAGGTTCGCTTGGGCAGGCTAAAAATAATTCTGTATGAAGCTATAATTGTATTGTCGAGGGTCTTTGCATCTCTGCCTCTCTGTACCTCACTCCCATAGGTAATTGTTGGCAGAAGTTTAGCACAAATTACTTGTACTAGAGGTAGAAGAGAGGGCACAGAGAGTTTGCTGTTTAGTGTTTTTAAAGAGATTGACAGAGCAAGCCCTTTACCTCTGATGCTCGTTCTCTGTGCAGCAAACTGTCCGCTATTGTCGATCTTTACTCCTAGGTATTTGTACGCTGACGTGTAATCAATTTGTGTGTTGTTCCAGTACCACAACGTCGATTTTCTCTTGTTCTTACTAATGGTCATTGACTGGGTTTTCTCCAAATTTATAGTCAGTTTGTTTGCTTCAGAATAGCCATGTGTTGTATTCACAAGGTGTTGTAGCCCTACCTTTGTGTGGCTTATTAGGACTATATCGTCTGTGTATAGAAGACAGCTTGGGAGCATGAGAGTTGCAGCTGTTTAGGATTGGTACAAGGTCACCTAAAAACAGATTGAATAGTGTGGGAGCCAAGACGCTGCCCTGTTTGAGGCCTTTATTGATCGGTATGCGCCTTGACAGAAGTGATCCTTCCCCCACCTTTATCTGAACCCAGGTCTCTGTATGAAGGTTAATCAGCAGGTCCAACAGAGGCCTCGGAATCCCCCAACCATTCAGTTTAGACCATAAAATGCTCTGATTTATATGGTCAAAGGCAGCCTTGTAGTCTATAAAACATAAGTGGATAGGCATTTTGTTTGATTCAGCCTTATCTATTAACATACCCATAGTTAGAATATTGGTCATTGTGCCAACTGATTTGTCAAAGCCTGTCTGGTTGACCGGAATTAAGGATTTCTCTGTGGCCCATGCCTGCAATTCCTCCAACAGTATACCTGAAAAATACTTTGCTTCGTTGTCAATTAGGGCCACTAATCGGTAGTTTTGTGGACCTGGCAGGCTGTTGAAATGTCTGATTTCCAAAAAAAGGGGTTTGAGTGCTACTGCCCAACTGTTCGCATCTTGTTTGTAAAGAATGGGCGTGATTCCATTAGATCCTGGTGCTCCCTCTCTTCTTCCTTTCTTGATTTGGCGCTTAATGATGCTTTGTAAACTTGACAGTTCGTCATTTAAAATTGGATTCTGACCATCTTGGATGCTGGTGTACTTTTGGGGTGGCTGTGCTTTATATTCTATAAGATTATCCATCACATGATCCGGTATTAACCCCAGGTTGTTATCCATAGCCTGATTAAAGTGATTTCCAAGATAGCTTGTCCATGTTTCTTCTGTGATGTTGGATGAAACTCCATCATGCATCGATCTTATGAAGGAGTTTATGGTTTTCCAAAATTTTGCCCCATCGCTCCGTTTGGTGTCAGAATGTAGTCTTGCCCACATGTTATCCTCCACAGATCTACTGGCTTCCCATATTAATTTTTTCAGTGTTGTTTTTAGTTTCCGTAAGTAATCATGCTTCCCTATATCCATGGGATTCTGCTGAAGTTCTCTCATGATGTGATAAATTGATTTTTTTGTGGCCCTAATTTTTTCTTTATACTCTTGCGTAAACTGTTCCATGCTGCCACGGCCCAGTTTGACATATGTCTTAGGTCTTGTAGCGTAGATGGACATAGTTTTGTAAAAGTTTCCCATTTCGCAATTTCACTAGATCCGGAACGGGCCCAGAAGTGCTGTTTTGCCCTTTCTATTAAGGTTTCCGAGTATTTGTTTTATTTTAAAGTTGATGGTATAGACCGACTCTTTTGGTGCTGCGGAGAGCTCAAATTTGGGCTTCACAATTTTCAGGGTGATTTCTTGAGGACAGTGGTCACTGTCTGTTTTTTTACCTATCCAGAAAGAGGTCGTATACTGAAAAAAAAGGTAATGAAATAAAAGTGTAATCCCGTATAGCACTGACTCTTGTTGAGTGAAATGTTGTGGCCGGGGGGCTGTCTCCAGCAAACCTTCCATTTAGTGCTCTGATGTTGAAATGTTCCAGTTCTTCTAATATCTGATTTCCTAGTTTTGTTTGTTTGGATACTTGTGGCTTCCCTTGTGGTGGAATATCCAAAATTGAATTTTGAGTTAGGATCTCATCATCTGATGTGATTTCCATGAGGTTGATGCTAAAGTCCCCGGTGAGCACGAGATTTGTTGTTGGTCTTTCCCTTATGCACTCCTCCAGGAAGTTACATAATTCTTTGGCTGCCTTTGTTTTCTTTTTAGGATGGACATAGGCGTTGATCAAGGTAAAGTCAGTTTCAACATTTCCTGGTTTTAATTGCGCAAAGGAAAGTTTACTGCCAATAACGCTAAAGACTTCTTTTACTGTAAGGGCACTTGTGGCTGAGACATAAGTTACTAGGTCACCTTGGAGGTGCCCATATTTGGCTGTCCTTTTTGCACCAGTGAAGAAACGCAAATATCCCTGGAGATGTGGAGGGTCTGCTAGCCATGTCTCTTGTAGTGCCACAATATCAAAAGATCTTATGTAGTCTACAAACTCTGAGTCAGATATTTTAGTGGCTAGACCGTTGATATTCCACGAACATATACGTAGTAGATTATGCTTGCTCTCTCTTGAATTTGGGCCGGTTTGTCATTTGTTGTTATTTATTGTTCTAGCAAACCATCTTAGATCTGACAATCCAGTTGATGACGACTTATCGTCTCCAATCCGTCGAGTAATGCCGGTATGTTGGTCATTGCTTGTTCCGCATAACCCTACCGCTCCTCTGAGAACCGAAATTCTGGGGCTTTTTGCAGTGTCCTGATCCTCCGCCGTTACCACCGGAATTAGTATTTCCGGATATCTTGGCTTTATGTATGGGATTATTGTTATCTCCTAATTTTTAAAAATCTCGGCCTCAGCTTATATTTTCTTTGAGATTGCTATAGTTTCCCAAGTTGCTTTCGTTTTTTCTCTGCCCGTACCATCATCGTCAAAAGGATCCAATGAACAAAGTAAATTACAGTATTAACTTAAAACAAAAAAAAGTCCATCAGGTCCCAAAAAAGCAGACGGAATTCTGTCCCCTATCAGTTTTTGATAGTTAAATCAGGAATGTTGCCCTGTCTTTATGGAGACCAGAAACTCTTTAGCCTGAACCTCTGATTGAAAAAAGTGAGTTTGACCTTTAAAAATTATTTTTAACTTGGCTGGGTTAAGGAGGAAAATCTGGGCTCCCTTTTCCTGGAATTCGGGCATCAGTTGGCGAAGGTGCATTCGCTGTTCAACTGTCTTCTGACAGAAGTTAGGGCTCACAAAGAGGTTGCTGCCTTTCGCCACCCTTGTGCGATTGGGCCTTGCCAGATCATACAGGGATTCCTGAGCCAGGAAATCGTTTAGGGAAATCAAAATAGCCCTTGGTTGATTAACCAACTGACCCCTTGAACCATGCTGTTTAAATGGGAAGAGATGCGCCCTTTGGATTTGAGTCTTCCAGTCCCATTGAGGAAGATCTGGGAAGGCTTCCTCAAAAAGCTCAATCACAATTTGGCGGATGTTAGTCCCTTCCTGGCCCTCTGGAATACCCAACATTCTGAGGTTGTTTCGTCTTGCTCCATTTTCCAGGTCGGTCAGTTTAAACAGGGTATCATCCCTAGCCGATTGCATAATTTCAGTTTTGGACTTCTGTGAGGCCATTTCGTCTTCGTGTTTGGAGATCCAAGATTCTGCTTCTCCGATCCTAGTGAAGAAATCTGAGCATGTCTTGGCTATACAGCGGATCGAATTTTGCAATTTTCCACAGTTCCCTTGTGTTTGAGAACTTTCGGGCCTTGCCTCCTCTCTATGTGCTATCATCACCTGGCAGATTGTGGATAGTGTAATTTCTTCATTATAGGGAGGAGCTGCAGCAGTTCCCATAGATGCTGCTCCATCCATTATGCCATTTTTGTCTATCAAGTCTGATAAATAAGAATAGTCCCAAGCCATGATTCCTGTGGTCTCCTCCACCAGGGTACCGACTACAAAATAAGGCTGTTGCAAATCGGATATGCCAAATTAAGGGAAACAGCCATTACAACGCAACTAAAACAACGCACTACCATTACAATGAAACTTTTACAACGCAGGATCCATTACAACGCATGCCATTACAACGCATGCCATTTCAACGCAGCTGCTATTACAATGCATGCCATTACAACGTAAGTATGGGTAAGTATTTAATTAAATTTTAACCCCTACACCATCCAACACTTACCCTACTATTACGCCCCCCTGGAGTTAGAATCGTAATTTTAACCCCTACACCATCCAACACTTACCCTACTATTACGCCCCCCTGGAGTTAGAATCGTAATTTTAACCCCTACACTATCCAAGACTTACCCTACTATTACACCCCCTGGAGTTAGAATAGTAATTTTAACCCCTACACTATCCAACACTTACACTACTCTTACATTCCCATTAATTAAAAAATATATATACTTACCCATACTTACGTTGTAATGGCATGCGTTGTAATAGCAGCTGCGTTGTAATGGCATGCGTTGTAATGGCATGCGTTGTAATGGATCCTGCTTTGTAAAAGTTTTATTGTAATGGTATGCGTTGTGAATGTATGCGTTGTAACGTCATACATCCCCAAATTAAGGACAAAAGGGGCCAGATTCAGGATCAATCAGACATGGTGTTGGAGGCATTTCAAGAGTTTTATAAGTCACTCCACTCTCCAGATGGGGATGAGGAAGTTACTTCGGGTGAGGAATTTCTGGGCGATTACCCAACATCCAAGGTTACACCGGAACAGAGTGCCATACTTTCCGCCCCGTTAACCAGGGAGGAGTTGGAACTAGCGATAGCCTCACTGGCAGCGGGGAAGGCCGCCGGCCCTGACTCACTGCCTCTTGAATTCTACCAAACATTTAGGCATATTCTCTTTGCAGAGCTTTAGTCTTTGTTTTTACTTGTGCAGAATGGCCAGACCCCTGACTCATGGCATAAGACTACCATTGTAGTCTTTAAGAAAAAAGATAAACCAGAACTCAGCCCCTCCTCCTACCGCCCAATCTCTCGAATCTGTGCAGATAGCAAAAGCTATGTCAAAATCATTGCACTCAGGTTAGGAAAGGTTATTGCCCCCCTTGTGTCCATCCATCAGCACAGGTTTATACCTGGTCGTGACACATCAGATCATATCAGGCGGGCAATAGCACTATTCATTGGGTCTAGGTCTATAAACAACCTTTGGCAATGATCCTGTTGGACGCTGAGAAGTCGTTCAACAGGGTCTCCTGGTGCTTCTTATGGCGATTGCTAAAAATTAAGGGATTCCCACAGAAGTTCATTACAGCCTTACAAGCGCTCTATCTTTCCCCAGTTGCCTCTGTTTGTATTGCTGGTCAAGACTCTTGCTCCTTCTCCATCAGCAGAGGAACCCGTCAAGGGTGCCCCCTGCTCCCTTTTTTTATTCTCAATCTATATTGACCCCTGCCTGAGCAAATTGGATAATAATCCACGGATAAAGGCTGCTACTGTCAATGGCATGGCTTATAAAACCCTAGCCTACGCCGATGATGTGGCCATTTTCACGAGTGATATCAGCTCTGCCCTCCCGGCAGTTTGCGATTTATCCAAACAATTCGGCGCAGTCTCAGGCTGTAGGCTGAATATTGACAAGACCCAAGTCTTACACTCAGATTTCCAAAGCCAGAAGGGCTCTCAACAGCCCAAGTTGTAACCTACTTGGGGGTGAAGATTACACCATTTGTAGAACAGATACCAGAAATGAATATGTTACTGATTATCAAAGATGTGAACCAGATTCTGGAAAGATTAGACCACCTGCACCTCTCACTTCATGGCCGTTCTAACGTTATGAAAATTGTCCATATTTGCTTAATTTCTTTACCTATTTAGGACTATCCCCATAGAATTTCCAGCAAACTGTATCTCTAGTGCAGAAAGGGCTTGTACAAAATTTCTGTGGGACTATCATAAAGCCAGAAGGGCAGCCAAATGGCTGATACTTCCTAGAGTAAGGGGTGGCTGGAGTTTACCTTCCTTTATCATTGAGCTGCACTATTACAGCAAACGGGAATACTATTGGCGGGGGATAAGGCAGTGGTACCGGAATTCACTAGACCTTCAATCTTTGAGGTTCTACTAGGGGAAGATGCTCGTAACTGCCTAGTCAAAAAATGTGGAACCAAGCTATTATAAGAAAGTCAAATTTAAAGTCATTCGATCGGCCTACTCTGTTTGGAAAAAAGTCGGACGAAGCTTCGGCATATCAAACATTAACGCTCATACTCCTCTGCTGTCACATGGCCTGCTGCCTCCAATTTTTCAGGACCTGATCACTATCAACTGGGGCACCCTAGGATTTAATGTATTGGGTGATGTCTTTGCTGATGGAAAAATTACCTCTTTTTCTGACCTTCAAGATAAATATGGGCTCCCTACCAGGCATTTCTATAAGTGCTTACAAATTAGAAGCTACCTGCTTAAGCAAGAAAGGCGAGGGCATGTTTGCTAAAATCCCCTTGGTGGGGATGATTGAAAAAAGATCTTGGATTGGGTTAATATACCAAACACTTATTTCTGGGTTACCCGATAACTTAATCATTCAAAATGAGAGGTGGGACAGGAAATTTGGTAAAGAGGGTACAGACTTAGCGGCCACCTTAGAGCTGGCCAAACAGACTTTAATAACTGGTAGTCTGAAGGCCAAGCACTATATGTCAGCTTTTGACTTATATTATACCACTGGGAAAATCTCAAAATGGTCTAATAGCCGTGGGAACTCGTGCAGCAGATGTGGCATCCTGCCTGCTGACACGATCCATATGTTCTTCTCCTGCCCCGAACTGTCCAAATACATACAAGACATTGAACTATTTTTAGTTCAGATTACCAGCAAAGAACTATTATTAACATCTACTTTAGTAATTCTGGAGGCCGATCAGACACAAAGTTCAACAGAGAGGAACAAAGCCGAAGAAAGTTTCCCCATTTATCGCTATGTCTATTCTAAGAGCAGCTATAACTACCCAATGAATCAGTACAGACCCCCCTACATTTATAAATTGGAGGGCTGGACTACTGGCCACTTACAATATGGAATTAGCTGTATATAGGCTAAAAAGACGTAGAAGATATGAAAGGGGCCAGAAAATCTGCGTTCTAACCACGGAATGGATTGGATGAACCTTTTTTGTTTTCTTTTTTCTCTCTATTGCTCTTTTTCTATATATTACCCCCTATGACAGATTCCCCTTTCTGATCCGTTTCTTCATTCTTTGGCTCTTTTTTGGGATATTTAGTATTGTTGTTTTGACAGTCTGAATTCTTTGCTTTGCCATAACTCATGTTTGTACCAAAATCTAAAACAATAAAATAAAAAAAGAATAAAAAAATGAATAAAAAAGTGAAATGTTCTCTGTTAGGCTGTCATTACCACAATTAGAAGGGGCTATAGAGAATGGATTGTCATCATCAATGCTATTTGAGTAAAGCTTAGCAAAATGTTCCACCCAATTATTCAGATTCAAGTGACATTTGATCTGTGATTCTGAGTTCTTGCTTCCATGGGCTAGAATTCTCCAAAAACTCTGTTATCTCCAGATCTTGGTGCCTCAACTCAATCAGTCACATTTGAGTCTTCCCAGTTGTCCTTGACTACTGTCAGTACTTTCTTGTACTGGACTCTAACTGCATGTACCTTGACTGGAGATTCGGACTTTAATGCTTTTACTAGGACATTTTCTTGCTCTACAGTAGTCTTTGTGTACCATGAATAATTGCTTTACTTTCGAGGTGCTATTGGGTTTCTTGCAGATGATTTAGATAAAAGTGTTTTTACAATACCAGCCAGATTGCTATATATGTCAACTATGGGGATTTCAGTACCGGGAAGGTGAATGAAAGAATTAAAAAGCATAGACTAAACATTGTAAATATCAGTTAGCATTATTTGTAATGGATAGTGATCACTATCTTACCTGTCATCTATTTTAAAGTTAATCATGTTATCCCACATACTGACCTCAATCAATAAACAGTCAATTTTTGATCTGTATAGACTTAACTTGACATTGAAGAACCTAGTTTGTTAAAATTGGATCTGCCATTACAACCTAGCAAACCTTTTAAAACTGGGAAAAGGGCCCCCTGCATGGCTGCAACCATGCAGGGAACATGGGAATTTGTATTAAGGGAGAGTATACCCCAAACCTCATCCTCCTCCTCAGTGACAAAATCATAGCCACAAACAGACCCATATTTGATATTGAAATCACCCCCCAATAACAATCACGCCCTTTGTTTTGATGGTGTCTATAAAGTGTTCCAAAAAAGTTAGAGTTGGGGGTTTCCTTGGCCCTGAGATAAACATTAAAAAGGTACATACTGGGCCTTTTTGGTGTCTGAATTTTTAATTCCAAAATGTTGGGTAAATCAATGCTCAGGGGCACTATACATACATTTAATACTGTTTTGGCACAAATAACAAAGCCCCATGATGCTGTGCCGCATATGGATGGAATGGCATTCACATACAAGGTTTTATAGGCTCATTTAAAGAGCGCATATTTGAGCTATGTTTCCTGAAACATGCAAAAATGAAATCATTCAATATATTCCAACCAATCAGGATCTAACAGTTTTAGTCTTAGCCCTGCGATATTCCACAAAAGTATATCTAAAGTCTTTTGAAAATTAGTATTAGCTTGCTTAAGAGATGGATTACCAATATTTGTATCTTTTTGGTATGATAAAGGGTTTTCATTAAGAGCATGGGCTGATAACCTTGTTGTCTTTGCGATATCCAAACTTAAAGGTTTAACTGAATCAAAGTGCAAAAAGCCCTATTGGATTTTGTGTTCACCTAGCTTTCCAGAAATGTTACCCAGAATATCCAGAAACCATCATTCTTGGCCATCCAGGGAAGTGAGAGCCTTGAAACTGTTCTTGGTAGGAACATTAAACAGCGACTGGCTAGGGATAGCAGGTATACATGCCACAGGTTCCACATTCCTAGAAGATCTGTTAGGCATATAGAAATGCCTTAATGGGAGCACCTTGATTTTGCTCTTATATAATGTCATCCTAGCAAAACACTAGAGCAGCAACTAAACAATTTCAGGGTACTTAAATTGATTATCACAGAATCCCTAGGCGTGACTTTAGGCTGAATGCCAAACCAAGTGGTCCTTCTCACAGAGAGAACTTCCTGCACTAAATTCTGTGACCAGCCTGAGTTTGTTTTCAGCCCAAACAATTGATTTGTTTCTCTGGGCCATGTAGTCTTTTTTGCTATGAGGTGGTAGCACAGGAATCACCTTAAGGATATTTGATAGGGTAGTTGTGAGTAAATAGCATAAGATCTAACAGGATTGTGTGGCAAATTTTTACCCGCAAGATCTTCTGGCTTTGCTTCGCCCATTTGTACCCTCCTGGGCTGGCCCTGCTGAGCTGCCCCAGTGTACAAATTGTGTGATACTTGAGGCATTTGGGATACTTGAGATACGTTCAATGCCAGAAGAAATACAACCTACTGATTTGGACAAGAGCAAAATTTTAATGCCGTAAGTTGGGTCTCTATAGAATTGAGACAGGAGAGCAGAGCAGAAAGTTTAGTGTTTAACAAATACTTGAATCTTCCAAGACAGCCTTCCATAAAACGATACAGACATTGTGTGCTAGGGAATAACATCCCCACAACCCCAGCAGAGGATATTGGTGAGGTTTAAGAATCTCTGACCTCCTGCCATTGCACTGTCAGAGGATAATTCTGTGAAGCTTTAGGTACTTTTGATATGATACCAATTTGCTTGGTGCGAGTGTCCCTCTTGGTTTTCTTAGTGGGTTAAGACTAGGGTTGAAACACAGGCTGTCAATATCACCTGCTGTGGGAAATACTCTGTTGAAAACCTTTAAGGGAGCAATAGAAGTAGAGGTGAGTATGGAAAAGCGTGGAGAAGCGTGGCTCAATGGTTAGAGTGGCAGACCCTGATGCAGAGGTCTGGCCCGGGACCATGGTTCAATTCCCGCCTCGGCGGCTCTTGGACTCAATCTCCCCGGACCTGATATTTCTAAACTCGGTGTCTAGTCTAATCATGGGTCCCACTCTGTGACTCTGGGCAATAGCTTGCTTAATCTCCACAACGGCTCCAGCAGCGCTTGGATGCCTGGCTTCAGCTTGGGGGTGCCCAGGAGTGGACATCTCACTGGAAAGCCAGGAAGGGTTCCACAGCGGTATGAATACTGTGCTACGAGACCTCTGGGTAGAAGGCGCTATATAAAATACAAACACATTTACATTTACAAACAGGAATGGAAGTAGTGTTGCGAATGATCATTGCAGGCCCAGGTTCAATGAGCTTCAGGGGTATACCAGGAGAGGCATAGCCCAAGTTCAGTGACAACCTTCTCATGTTGAGTGCAATTACTGCACTGATGACCCCCATGGCTCTCTCCAGAATACGATCAATGGAAATGCACTTTACAGGAGTAAAAATGGGGTTGTTCCCTGCTAATTTCCTTTTACACATCATGAGGCAAAGTGGAAAATGCCCCATGCAAACAAATTAAAACAAGAAAATACTAACAGTCAGGTAACTCAAAAGCACCCACAAAATGTTTTCGATAAAATTACCTCAGAAGATTAGACAGTACCTTTGTTCCAAAGACGCCATGAGAGGTGTCCCAGCCCAGGGTCAGACTGGCCGTATTGGGCACCGGGCATTTCCCTAGTGGGCCGGAGGGGTGGGCGCCAGTTTTGAGCCCTTGGGGGCTAGTTTTGTCACTGGGGACCGGTTGTGTAGCAGTGCAGTGCTGTGCTGCAATATCACCCCCCTGTAACAAAAACATGAGCAGTGCTTCTTGCTAGCACCCCACCCCGCTCCCAGGGCCAGTCGAGCAGCAATCTGCCAGGACTGGTTGCTATTCCCAGTCTGGGCCTGGCCCAGCCGAGCCTCTTCCAGACTATGATGAGCTAAGACGGGCCAATCCTGTGCTGTGGGAAATGTCCGGCCCTTATCAAGCATGTGTCAGCAGGTTTGGTTGCCTCTAGAGAAGCTAGGGATGACATCCCAACCCAGCCAGGGCATCTGGATCAATGCAGGTGATGTGGGCAGGAAAAAACAATGTACATTGTGTCCTTGTAAGAAAGTGCCCTCTTCTTGCATGGTTGCCCCCAATTTTTGCTAAACTGCTGATGTACTTTGACTGAATATGCCCTTGATTCCTGCCAAACATGTACCTAGGGCCTAAATTCTCTCTCTAAACTGCATTAAGAACAAAACCCAATTAGCATTCCTGTGTACCGTGCCTACAACCCATTCACTGGCGTAGGTTAGCCACGCCTCTAGCTGGGCGCACTATACCAGTGGTGAGGATAAAGGTGCATGAGCCCTGTACTCTTAGACACTGGAAGTGCAGTAATGCCATTAAGACTATATGGTGCTGGGAGTTTGTCATTATGAATTCCACAGCATCATAATGGATTTACTGAAAGTTGGGCAGTTTGGTATCAAACTTTTCAGCACATTAAACCCACACTGATGCCAGTGTGGGATTTAATGAAAAATCAAACAGAGGGCATCTTAGAGATGCCCCCTGAAAAACGACCTGGCAATGCAGCGAGCGCGAGGAATTTAGTTTTATTTATTTACTTACTTCACTCCGTTCCGTCATATGTCTGAGTCCACTACCCCCCCCACCCTGCCCCTCACCCGCACCACCGCCCTGCAGAACTCCCTCTGTGAGCCGCCACTGTTTATATTCTACAACGTGCAATTTAGGAATCAAGCCCAATATGTCCCTCAACGCCCTTCAGGGATGACTGAAGTGGTTATGGAGAAAACAGATCTTACAGCGCTGGCACATTTTAACAAAAGAATCAGAAATATGTCTGGGATGATTTAAAACTAATCTGAAATACAACTATTGGCCATCACATTGCACACCGGATGTCAATTCAACTGGCGTTCATCTCCCTTTCAAGGTACGAGTTTCATTAACCCTATAGGAAAGTAAAGATTCATCACACAACTTCACATTTTCTGGCTCAATCTTCTAAAGATATTGGGAGATTTAGCGTTCAGCGCAGCTAGCTGCTAATGAGATAGCAAAGCATAAATTAACAAATTATGCTCAGATACTCGAATGTGTATTAGCAAATTAAACTTTCTGTGCCTGACTTCTTAAATGAGAGATAGAGGAAATGCAAGACTCGGTGCTACACTTCACAATTAATGTGTTAAGGCAACCTTTTCCTCAAATTAGTCTAGATGTGGTGAAAAAGTTCACATTTTAATTAGGTTTTATTATACTGGTACATTAGATTTTTGGCAGACTTTTTCAAAGTTTAATTACATTTTATTATATTTGTAAAATAGATTTTTAGCAGACCTTTAGCTGCTGCATGGTAGCCTACAGCGTGTTAATTACTTCTGATATGTCCAAGAAAAGAATTCTCAGAAGTGCAGTGTAAATAACACTATTTCTGATTGTGTTGAATATAAGCCGTTGCTTACTATTTTTTGGCGTGACTGTAGACAGATTTGATGGTTGATATCTTTTGTCATTTATACTTTAAAAAGTACTGCAAAAAGAAGTAAAGAGAGACATTGATTTGGATCTGCACCCTTGAGCTAATGGTTTTCATGCGGATTTAGGACCTCATTTATGAAAAGTGGAGCATCTCTGCGCTGGAGCAGGGATGCGTCACAATTTGTTACGACGAGATCTGTCACTTTTTTGCGGGATGGATGAGTCAGATATATGGTTTGGTGCACCATGTCACAAGTGACGACTAAAGTAAAAAAAATTACGTTGTTGCGGCCTTCTTGATGTGACAAAAACTGACGCAACTGCTGAAAAAGTGGCGTAAGTCAGAATCACGTATTCCGAAGAAAGACAAACTTGCCCTGCACCACTTTTTCATTGCATCACAATTTGGAAATAGGCAAAAAAGTACGCATCAACCTCAAAAATCAATTTGGGAGGCAAATAAAGGTACCATGGAGAATGAAGGAGACACCAGCAGCCAAGAGAACTTCCCACATGCTAGCCAGGATGTCCAGGCCAAAACACAGGGGAAGAGGAAAGGAAATTTCAGTGTAGAAGAGAATGAAATACTAACCAATGAGGTCACTGACTGCCAACATCAGCTGTTTGTCACCTCTAAGTTGTCATTATACAAAAAAGATGCCAGCTGGAAGTCGATATTGGATAAGGTCAACTGTGTGGCTCAATCAAAGAGGACAGTATCAGATTTGAAGAAACGCTGGCATGACATCAAGTGCAGGACAAAAAGAGAAAATGGCGCAAAAACTTGAAGGCAGCAATGCAGACCGGAGGAGGGAGCCCAGCACACCAAGAGGTGCTGGATTCCCTGGAGGAGCGGGTGGCAACTGTCATCCCAGAGGAGCTGGTGGCAGGACTTCCAGTACAGGACAGTGCTGAGCATGAGGAACTGCAAGACACACAGGGTACATTGCAAGAAGGGGCAATGTTGGTAATAAGCTAATGTTGTGCAGTGCATTTACTAAGGTAACAGTCCTTATTAGCGACATGTGTTGTGCAAAAGGAAGTCATGTATGTCAATAAGACTGAAGTGGTACATAAATGCCTTATGCTCTGGACGGTAAGATGTTGCACAGTTCATTCTAGATCCATCATGTACATCACAATACATCTTAAAACAAGAAAGATAGTGGAGCCTTCCTAATTGCAGCACCTAATCCAAATAACACCTCATTATAACATTCCCTTTAATGTTGGTAGATGGATTTGTGTGCACACTGAATGGCACCCACCATCACAATGCTAGTTCACAGAAGAACTTGAAAAGTATACATAAACGCACAGGTGCACAACACAAGTTTAGGCAACAGGATTGATTCTAACTCTAATAAGACACAGGAGTAGTGTTCCTTGGCTTTGATTCTTTTTATTCCAAAAAATCCTGATGGGCAAGGATTGAACAGCCGACGAGTTACGTCCACTAGGGACTTCTTCAGGGCGGTTTCTAGATTTTGGAAAGTCGTGATGTTATGTCCTAATTCTGGAGATATCGGTCTCAAAAATAGGTTCTGGTACTGGATACTTGGTATCTAGAAAATTTCCAAGAAAATGTCTTCTCAGAAACAATAGGAAGACCCTAAGTGAAGACCACAGTCAGTCAGGGAATCAAAACTTCAGTGTGCACATCTGCGTATATACCTCCCAAAATTCTAATACAGAAGTATGCAACATGGAGGTCGGTGTCGATAGTTGGAATGGTTGTAACCGATGTCTGGAAGAGCCACCAAGAGGGTCATATGAATCGAGAGCTAATCAGTTGTCTGTGATTTTTAATAAAATGCAGTCAGTCACTTTTAAAATTGCTTTGTAATTGGTCCTACAAAACTGTAGCGTCCCTCTTGGCCCAAGAAAAAGAAGGAAGGGTTCCCATCCGTTATCAACCACTCAGCTTGCAATTCATTCGTCACAGCCCAACACAACCTGTGTCTTATTAGAGTTAGAATCAATCCTGTTGCCTAAACTTGTGTTGTTCACCTGTGCGTTTATGTATACATCACAATACATATGTCGGAAGTGCAGTACAGGCCAATGCTGCCCCTGTGAATTGCTACATGTACGTGTTCACACTACAGCACCCATTTGAACTACAAATTCAACAACATTCTGCAATAGACATAGGGGGCCTCATTTTGATGCCAGAGCGGCACTATTGTTTCCCAAGGGCATCACTTTTATAACGTACTGGTGGCACAATGTGCCACTGGCACATTTATAAGGGCATGTAAAGTCACGTTATGTGGTTTTTCATGGGCTTAACAATATGTGTCTCTTTCAAGCAGGAAACTGCGTGAAAGGGGAATTCCATGGATATTGCTGGGGGTGTTCCCAGCAACAGTCATAACTCTTTGACAATGCCTCAGATTAACGAGAAATTGTAACTCTGAGGCAGTACAAAAATGTATGCCTCACCAGGGGAGGTATAAGGGAGGCACGAGGGGAAATATCTTCATTTCTTCCTGTGTATCCCCATTCTATGTGTGATGCATTCTGCAGCACACGTAGAACGTTGAAAAAGCATCTTGTGATTGTCTTTGTGCAGGAAGGTTCCCTGTCCTACACACAAATAGGCATCTTTTTTTGTGCAGGAAGGTTTCTCGTCCTGCACACAAAAAAGCATCCCCTTCAATGCAGGCACCCTTGCACAGTGGTGCAAATATACCTGATCTATTTCAGGGCTGGCCTGTCTGGGCATGTGCCATGGTAGAAGAAACACATTTCAAACCCTACTTGGATATGTTGCTAAATCACATCTGATGATGTGTTTTATGGACTTTGCTCTGTTGACCTACATCATAGCTGCAAAGTGATGACAGAAAAGTAAAAAAAGTATATTCTTGAAAACAGATGTCAAGCTTGAGCATCAACCTACATTGTGTCACATTTCAGGGCATGCAACACCTACTCCTGAGTAGCAACCTGTAATGTAAAAAGATCATGTGGAGGGTGACAGCATGCCAAGTCTGGACCACGACCTCCTCCAGGTACTGTTCCAATCTATTTGAACACTCTCTCCCATCACAAGAAGGTCAAGCAGCATTGCAGTGTCTCCACATGATCTGTCTGGAACCCATCATACACCACCTCCCACAACATACAAACCTCCAAACTCACAGGACACACTAATTGTATTTGAACACCATGTTGTTGAAGTGCAAAGTCATTTGGTACAGATGGTGCGGAACGGAATGGAAAGCATGTCAGCCACCCTAGAGGGTGTCCTCCGTTGTCTAAGGGCCCCATTAGGATGGTGGGCGGATCCGCCCGCCATCCACACTTCAAAGACCCCCGCCATATTAGGATGGCTGGGGGGTCCGTGGCTGACAGAAAGATCATCGCCGCTTTTCCGCCTGTCGAGTCGTCAACCAGCGGAAAACATGGTTAATATCACCGTCATCCATATTAGCATGCAGACGGAGATGTGCCTTTCCATGGCCGGGCTGCCGCCATGGAAAGGCATGTGGTCTTTGCCTGTGGGGGCCGGTAGCTAGCCCCCAGAAAGTTGGGGGGTGGAAGTGCGCATGGTAGGTACCCCCTGCATTGGCATTGACAAAGTGGCAGGCACCATGCGGTGCCTGTCACCTTGTTCATGCCATTGCACGACGTCTATTCCCAGCATTGTGGCGGGCGGTGCTGTGAGCACCACCCACCACAATGCTGGGAATAGGGCTTGCCAACGCCACGGTGGTGGTGGCATCCTAATCCCAGGTGTGGGACCGCCGCACCCCTTACGGACAGTCCTACATTCCATTACGGTGTCGCCCGCCATCGTAATGGAGCCCTTAGCTCACATTGTGGCAATGCAGACCATGAAAGTGGCACCGGCTCTCCACCCCGTGGCTTGTTTCAGGCCCTGGATGACATATCCATTGTCATGCGGCAGGAGCATGGTAAATGCCGAGCACAAGTGGCACCACTTGGGTTGCCAACAGGCTGGGGGCCATCCATAACATTCTTGAAGCCATGGAGCGGAATCAGGATACATGCCTTACCACCTTGGCTGCCTACCAACACGATTTAGCTACAGTGCTGGCAATCCAGCAAGTCCTGCTCAGTGCATTGCTGCCTTACCTGTTGGCCCAGGGAAATGCTGCTGGAAACCTGCCTTCCACATGTGTGTATGCCTCCTTTGCTACAGCACTATTGAAAACACCATCAGCTGAGCCAACACATACATTAGAGGAAGATGATGTTGATGTTACTCTGGTAGTTAGGAAAAGTTCCCGTTAGCCTTACCTATTGCCACATGACCCTAAATCAACAATGTCCTGCTCTTATTAGATTGTTTGTGTACCCCAAAATGTCACAGTCCTTATTCCTATTATCATTAGATTATCTCTCACATATCTGTGGACTGTCTCTGTGATGTACACGTATGATGGCAATTGCTCATTCATCCACACTTAAATCTTACTCTCACCTATATGTCCCATGACATCTATTTAGCCTGCTCTATGCCAAGACATCCTCATCCTTACTGTAAGAGCCCATTGATGTTGGGCCTGGCATCACACCTTGCTCCTTGGTTTCTTGTCTGAATAAAATTACATTACATGTTTAGCATGAATGGTGCTACTGTCCCCATTAATTGAGTGATTAGGACATTGTGGAAGGCAGAAATTGCAATGGCAATGATAGCACATGATGTCCCATGTTGGTATGACAACCAGTTACAAAATTGGTAAGATTTTGTAAATGGTACAAGCAAATCTGATTGCAATCATGAACTTCAGGATGGCATTCCTAGGTGAATGTTTGATATGCTATGATCCTTACCATCCCAGTAGTATGGATATATGTGAATGATGTCCAGGTGGCTCCCATCAAAGGCACAATATTGCTTTCATAACAAAGTGTATACATTTTTCCCACCAGTGTGCCTGCAACCACATCCTAAATTACTCAAAAGGTGTCTCATGTATGAGGCCCTACCTGTATTTTTGTGGGGCTGAAATGACACTTTGCCACATATCGAAGGAGGCGCTGCAGCGCGCAATGGGCTTAGAAGTAGCCACTGATACATAACTTTGCTGACATGGCGTTACTCATCATGCAAAACACATAATAAAATATGAGAGAGTGACTACCAATAGCCATCCCAAATTTTCTTGCACTACGTTACCCAATTCCTGGAGAGATGTGACAATTGGACACATTACCATGTTTAAAGCACTTTATACATTTTGAAATGTGTAAGGGGACATGGATGTAGCTTGCACACACCCACAATATCAACATTGGAAAAGGCCTGTAACACAGACGATTGCACAATTATGGACCATAAACGTCAAAGGCCTAGTAAACTCCGGAATTTTGCATTTATGTGGTCTATGAGATGTGTGGTACTTCTCTCTTACAAACATGGTTTCAGATACTGTTCTCCAAATACTAGTACAGTGCTGTTTGGCAATGGCCCTATTTGATTACTTGTACTTACAACATATTGGTAGCCATAAGATCCAAATTGACAGTCTGTGCACAGCATGTGTAAGACCCAACCTAAGCAGATGTCACCACTTATGATGCCTACAACTAGTCTTAACTTTTATAAAAATAAACAATGCTTTATTTTTTCTAAACTCACAAAAACACTATAAATACCTAAAATGTTCATCCCTTCACTACACTACACTAAATCAAATACACTAACATCTAAACTTATACTAAATAACTGTAACTTATACTATCTTACATATGCATCACAACAGACAAATAAAACATCACCCCCTCCCCCTCTGCACTAATGAAACGTGAGACACACATACACTATATTTAAACCCAGACTAACTAAACCTAGCACACTAAACAACATTTTTTTTGGGTTATTTTAAAAAATAAATTCTTAAAATACATTAAACAACTACTAAACATCAACCCCCTACCCACTACTTATAATTTAACGACTTATCCTTCAACCAATACTAAACACTAAAACTACACTAATGGATAACAAACTTTTACTACACTAATACTAAAAACTTTGCAAAGCTACTATTATACTATATATATATGTAAAATGAGCACCTAAAACACACAACAGTTGGAGATCAAGGTGGATGGGGGAGGCTCCAACCTCTGGTCAATTTGTTTTATGGTATCCTGTAATGAAGCCACCATCCTTAATAGGGTGGCCAGCTGCAATTGAACCCCCTTTAGCTTGAGGCTCAAGGCCTGCTGGCCCTTTTCAAGTTTATCAACCTTGGTCAAAAGTTGATCTACCACAATGTCTGAGGGTGCAGCAGCAGGTCCAGGTGGGGGAGCAGTGGAGGGTCCAGATGGTGGAGCAGAGAAAAGTCCACGTGAGGGCGCAGTGGAAGATTCAGAGGGTGGAGTGGAGGAAGGTCCAGGTGGGGGAGTAGTGGAGGGTCCAGAGGGTGGAGCGGAGGAAGGTCTAGGTGGGAGAGCAGTGGAGGGTCCAGAGGGTGGAACAGGGGAAGGTCCAGGTGGGGGAGCAGTGGAGGGTCCAGAGGGTGGAGAGGACAAAGGTCCAGGTGGGGGAGCAGTGGAAGGTCCAGGGGTTTGGAGAGTTGAAGGTCAGGTCCAGCCTGTAGAGATGATGATGGTCCCAGTTTTGGGGGATTTGATACTCCGCTTCTGGTTGTGTATCCGGTGGACTGTGTCTTCTTCTTGCGTGTGCCTCTTTTTGATGGTTGAGGTGGAGTTGGTGATTTCCAGGTCCCAGCTGCATTTCCACGTTCATATTGTCTGTCCATCTGTTGTAAGAACCGTGCCATTTGGCGAATGTGCTGGTATCGGTCCAGCCTGATCCAGCACTGCCTCTCCTTATTTGGTGTTATGTTGGCTGTAATAGAGGGATGGGTAAGTGGTGTTAATACCGGGTTGATAATATCAATGTACCATAATATAGTATATCAACAGTACTAAATATCTTTTTTTTTTTTTTTAAGATTTTTATTTGCATCTCATGGGACAAGTACATAATCATTAACTCAGAAAAAACATAATAAATTCACTTAATCCATCAGAGGAGAAAGCAAAGCAACCATAATCAATTTTTCCGAAAAATAAAACGTTTCTCCAAGAAGAGGACATAACAATAACAAAAGACATAAAGAGAAACAAAGAAAAAAAGAAAGCATCATGACATTATCCATCCCCAAATCCTTTCCACTTTCAGCTTAGCCTGAATACCCCTTGTTGTAGCCAACGCAGATTCCATATGATAAATTTCCTTAGCTAGGCTCCACCATTCCATAACTGTCGGTGGATTTTGTTGTATCCAAGCCCTTGCTATTACTAATCTCGCACATGCGAGTAAGATATTAAGTAAATCAGTGTTGGTTTTATTCCCCCCGGAATAGCCGACAAGCACGTCTACAGGTGTTAGATCAAGAGAGCAAGTTAATTTTGTAGATATAACTTCAGTCACATCATTCCAATATTCACCTAATTGTGGGCAGGAGAAAAACATATGAGTTATGTCCGCTGCACTCATATTGCACTTTGGGCATTTTGTGCGCTCATTAAAGTTATTATTGTTTGCCCATCTAAGAATCCTATCTGGTGTGTAATATAGTTGACATATAGTTTTGAATAATTGTAGTTTTAAGTTGGTGGAGTGTATAGATCGGTGGAGGCTGTTTAGTGAAGAGATAATTAGGTTAGGAGCCACAGCAGTTCCCAGTTTCCTAGTACATTTTTCTTTTGACAGAGTCATCATTTCTATGGCTAATAAAGATTTTATAGCCTAAACTAATCCATGCTTTATCATTTTCTTTATAAATACAGTCCCACAAATCTGAATCAATAGTCCTAGTTTCCGTACCAGATAGTCTCTTATTTGAAAGTATTTAAAACGGGCTCCCTCCGATATGTTATAACAAGTTTTCAGCTGTTCAAAAGAGCAAAGACCGTTGTGATCAAACAAATCTCCCAAGCTTTTAATACCCACTTCTGACCACCTAAGGGCCCATAGATCATGGAATATTTCAGGTAAGCCCGGATTAAACCACAGTGGAGTTTTATGGTGAAAGTTAGAGGTCTTGCATTTGACCAAAATAGAGCGCCAGATGTTAACAAGATCTTGTATAGTCTTAAATTTAACGCGTTTAAAGTAGTTGGGGTCGTTTATTTTGTAAAAGAACATATTTGCATCCTCGCCTAGCACAAATTTGTGGAAATACATACTTTTATCTGGAATTATTAGGCTTTGGAAACGAGTCAAGAAAGCAGCCAGATAATAAGCTTTTATATCCGGTAGGCCTAGTCCTCCTTGGATAAATGGAAGTTTAAGGAGTGAGACAGCGCGGCGGGCTTTCTTATACCCCCAGATGAAACTACTAATAATTCCGTCCAGTCTATTTAAATAAGAATGATTTATCCGTAGAGGAATTGAACGAAAAAGATATAGATACTTTGGTAATATTTTCATTTTTACTAAGTTAATTCGGCCTATAATACTTAATGGTAGTTTATGCCATTTCTTGAATAATATACCGGTTTCCTTTAATAGAGGCTCATAATTTAACGCCAATATTAAATTAACATCTGAAGAAATCTTTACCCCCAGATACGTAGCCAGATCACATACCCCTTGTAATAGATTTGATGGTCTATAGTTCATAACAATTTGAGTCTTAGTACTATTTAATCTATAGCCAGATACTGAGCCAAAATCCCCAGCTTCTTTTATAATACCCTTTAACGCTTCTTCAACATCAGTGGAGTATATCGCTATATCGTTCGCATATACAGTTATTTTGAGTGAGTCTGCTCGGTTAACAAAAGGGGAAATATGATCGCTACCTTGTAGTGCAATGAGAAATGGTTCCATTATAAGGGCAAATAATAACGGGGATAGGGGACACCCTTGTCTGGTCCCCCGTTCAATCGGAAAAGTAATTGAGCATTTGTCCATATAACAAACTTTCCCAGTGGGTTTATCATATAGTGCCTGAATCCATTTCAAGAATTGACCCTTTATGCCAAAAGCGAATAATGTGGCCCATAGAAAGTCCCACCCCACTCGGTCGAATGCCTTTTCTGCATCTAATAGTATCATACCGAGTGGGGTTGTCTTAATCTGCGCCACATCGAAAGCCATAATAGCCATATTAATATGAGCCGTTGTGTCCCTTTTAGGGATGAAGCCGTGTTGCTGAGGTGATACCATTTGTGCCATTAATGGTGCTAGCCTAGCAGACAGTATTTTTGCGAATATTTTAGCGTCGCTATTTATGAGGGATATAGGTCTATAGGACCCTCTTTCATCAGCTGGTTTGCCTTTTTTTAGGAAAAAAATGATTTGTGTTAAGTTCCATGATCTGGGTGCTTGCTCCCCTTTCCCAATAGCCTGAATCACTATAGACAGGAGTGGTATTAATTCCTCCGCGCATGTTTTAAATAGCTCTATAGGAATTGAGTCTTCCTCTGTGGCTTTCCCTGATGTCAGAGAGTTAATGGCAATTCTAATTTCTGTCGGTGTAATGTCCCTGACTAGTTGATCAGATTGCTCCGGGTCAATAGGCAAGACTTTATTTAAGTTTAGATAGTTCTTATTCTTGTCATTATCTACCTTATTTTCCGGCGTATATAGCTCCTGGTAGTATTGTGCAAACTGATTTAAAATAGCCTTTGTGTCTTGAAAAATTTGATTATTGGCCCCCTTAATTTCTTTAACGGCCATCTGTGCTCGATTCTCGGCCACTCTATATGCTAGTATTTTCCCTATCTGTCCCCCACCTTCATATTGGCTTAATTGATATTTCTTGATTTTAATTATACTTTTTTCCCTAAGAACCTTTTTTAAAGCTGATTTTAGATCAACTAGTGAGAGACGTAATGCCTTCTCGTCATCTCCTTTTATAAGCGCTTCAGATAATAAGTTTTCCATATTAAGTATATCTGTTGTCATTTTCTCATCTTGATTCCTACGTTCCTTATTTTGTTGCCATATATACTGCTGGAAAAACCCACGGGTGCTGGCTTTACATGTATCCCATACTATCCTTGGTGCTGCAGAGTGAATATTAAATTCTACAAACTCCTTTATATGTTCTTTTAGTTGGCCTAAAAAGATGGTATCTGAAAACAAATATCTAGGGAAGGAGAACACACGGGGAGCTTGTCTTTCAGTTGTTATCTCAAATGTCAGCATGATAGGGTTATGATCGGAAGTGACTCTAGGGCAAATTACCATAGTACTATTTTCAAGGATAAAATCGGAGACCCAAACCATATCTATGCGTGAGCATAGCTTGTGTGCGGCAGAATAGTACGTATAGCCTGCTACGTTGGGGTATAGATATCTCCAAGCATCCTTGATTAGGTGAGTTGCTGCTAGATCTAAAATTGCAGCCCTAGTCTTCTGCATCCTTTGAAAAGATCCCCTTCTGGTTGTATCTAAGTTATAGTCCATAATACAGTTAAAGTCTCCAAGTATAATAAATTCCCCTTCCCACCCAAACAGTTCCAGATTAATTTGATCCATAATCCGTGGTTCATCCACATTAGAAGCATAAACGCCACAAATAGTGTATTTAGAGCCTTCAATTATTACTTGTGCCATCGCCCATCTCCCAGCTTTATCAGTCAGAGACTTATTTACCTCTACTCTAAGATGTTTATGTCTTAGAATTGCAACACCCCGGATAGAAGCATTAAAGTTCGTAGATACTAGGACCACATAGCCAAGTTGTTCGAGTAGTTTCCTATCTTTGTATGCTATGTGAGTCTCAGTTAATACTATAATTTGAGGGTTATACATTTTGAGCTCTTCAAATACAAGGTTCCGTTTAATTTTACTATTTAAACCCGATACGTTCCACGCTAAACACTTTAATTGAAACATTTAAAATAATACTTTTTGCTATCCTTGATTACGATGTATTCTAGTGCTTTCCCTTTACTACCCCCTTCATTTGTCTCACCACAATTAGTAATATACCAAATGTATCAAAAAATATCAGCCTTGCTTATCTTCCAAACCAGTACTTTTATCAGTTTACTTGCCCTCGAGATGCTTTTTCCCCCCCTGAGCCACAACCCCCCCACCCCTTACTAACCACACCCCCACCCCTTCTGTTTCTCCCTGCAGCCCCCCCCTTTCTCCTTGCTGCCGTTATAATGGCAGCATGCGCAAAGTCGTAGCGCAGAGGATCCAGTGCTATGACCAGGCTAAGTAACCTATACTAACCCGCAGCCTTTAAGAAAAAAATAAAAATAAAGGCATAAGCATAAAAAAACAATCAATAAGCAGTATTGAATCAGCCTAAGCTGCTAGTTAGGTAAGAAGACATATAAGGGAATTCAAATATTCCAAGATTCAGTAATTCATCACGATATAACCAAAAACTTCAGTGGCAGTGGACTATGCAGTTTCAGTTACAGTATCAGTATCAATGTGCAGGTCAGTGTTCGGGTCCATGTCCATGTCCACTTTTCTCCACTTTCCATTTGCCTACAATGTGCTCCACCTCCTTTGCTTCAGAGAAGTAATATGTTCGGACATTCTTTAGAACCTTTAATTTAGCCGGTTCTTGCAGAAATGCCTGACCGCCCAATTCTTTTATCGGATCGATAAATTGTCGTAGCTGCCAGCGCCGATCCATAGTTAGCTTGCTTAAATCAGATCTAACAAAAAAAGTAATTGAGTCCTTGGTCACTGGAGTATTCGGTCTTGCCTTTAATGAGATCGCTTGTCGTAGTAAAAAGTTACCGATGTAGATCAGAATAGGTCGTGGGTATTGATTATTTTTGTTCCTTTGAACCAATGGAAGTCGGTGGGCCCGCTGTACTTGCGAGTCCCAAACCCAGTCTGACAGCTCCGGAAACGCCTGCTGAAATAAATGCACTATGTAGGCTCTAGCGTCAGCTCCTTCCGCTCCCTCTCCTATGCCAAAAACGCGAAGGTTCTGCCTCCGCTGTCTATTTTCTAAGTCTTCAAGTTTGATCTGCATATGAGAGAGTTGAGTCTCGTGTCTGTTCAAGACTGTTGCAGAGTGAGCTCCTTTTTCCTCCGTTAATACAACCCTCTGCTGTAGTTCTTCCATATCCTGAGACATAGTCACGATTTTGCAAGACATCTCGAGAAGCGAAGATTGAGTTTTGTTGTTATCTTCTCGCATCTGTTGATAATGATATTGAGCTTCCTGTTTTTGCTCATTAAGCAACTGCAAAATCATCTGAAAAGATGAAGAGACTTCCCCCGGCAGAGTCCAGCCAGCAGGTGTATCCCTTTGAGAAAGAGTGTTATCGATATGATCAGGCCTTATATGGTTTAACATATTGCCCTTTATTGGTTCATCCATTAGAGATGAGCATGAAGGTGGGGATGAAGATGCAGGTAATGCGACTTGCACAGGGGTAGTCCGGGATGGTGTTAATACGGATGTTAATAGGGGAGTTACCCCTATTGCCCCTGATCCCCCCACATGTGTGTCAGAGGTCAGAGAAAGACCTCCTGCCATTCCTGTCGTTTCCTTAATTGCATCAGATCCAGTACCAGCATCCTTCAGTATATCCACTGCCACCGTCCCTACCGAGATTGCCCCCCTTGGTGCAGTGCCTGTTTCGATCGGGCTGTTCCCGGACAGTCTCAGAGCCATTGTTTTAACACCCCCTTTTGCCTGTACCCACTTCCTTATAGGACTGTTTTCAGCGATCATTTTCACTGTTGTTAGATTTGGTTTGCTCGTCATTTTTTTAAGTTTATTTTTCACTTTCCCTTTCCCTTTCCTTATACCGTTAACGTTTCCTTTGGCTGAGTGCAGTGGCGTGGAATCACCCTGGTCTGGACAGTCACTATAATTCTCATCCGTATCCGACCCTTCTAATGCCTCCGCCGGTTTAATCTGATCGTCTTGCTTTGCCTCCAATCCATCCCCCAGTTGATGGTCAACCTCTAGTATCGATTTTTCACCCTCAGTCTGGGCACAGTCAGAGATATCTTCTATGACCTCTGCTGGTACAGAGGTAGAGGGGCTTAATGACGGCGGTAAGGAATTTATATCTTTTAAAGTTTTAGTGTTGAGCAGTGACCTGGCGTCATCATCAGTTGCAGACAGGATGACTGAGTGAGTCTGTATATCATTACTGCCAGTAGAAGCAGCAGAAGCGTTTAGAACAATATCAGTGTTGGTGTCGGTAGCATTATGCTCCCCCCGTGCTAAGTTAGCTTTACCTCTCGGTTGAATTAAGGAATCAGTAGTAGCAAGGCTTGGCATGCATTTGTTAGGTGCCACATTAGGGATCATGTTAGAGTTCAAATTCAAATTTTGCATGCGGGGGAGCGTCTTACCAACGTTCAGGCCAGATTTCTCCTGTTTGCTCCCTTTCTTGCCACCGTCTGGGATTAAATCCGCTGCCACTGCTACTGCTGCCTTTGTTGCCGCTGTTGCTGTTGCTGCTGCTGTTGTGATAGGAGGGAGTACTTCGGATTCCACAGTGTTTCCTCCCGCCTGCTTTGTTGTTCTTGTGCTCCTTACAGGGTTCTTAGGTGCCATCATGTGCAGAGTTGTTGCGACTGTTGTTATAGGGCTAGACAAGTCAAAGCTTTTCTTCCAATAAGCCAGGAAGTTTAGCCGGGTAAATACCGTCCACCCTTGTGAGGTCTTCGAGGTCAGCCGCGGGAGATGGATTGTCCGGAAAATCTCTCTGACCCGGTTCTCGAGGGATCGTAGTCGTAGCATCCGCCGCATCCGCCGCAGATGCTGCTCCCACTCCGCCTGTTCCCACTCCGTTTGTTCCACAAAGCTGTTTTCCTTCCCAGGCTCCTTTTATAACCACTATGGTTAGATTTGTATAAAGGGTTTTGAGTGAGTCTGTGATTGAGCCAAAGGTTGACACACACAAAAAGAAAAGAAAAATCCAAGTACTCGGTTTGTCTCTGCTTTTTAGCTTCTAGCTTGTTTAATCCAGATCATGTGCCATTCTGCCGCTTTTCTATGCGTTTCTATGTTGACTATGGCACCAGCTCGGTTCACCCGGCCCCCCCGAGAAAAGAAAGCCAGCACTCCTGCCAACCGTCCCGCTTTTTGCAGGCAAACAGTCTCCCCCGTCACGCTGAGCCTCCGCCGCTCAGCTCCGTGTGTTGCTACTGCTCCAGACCCGCTGTGCTGTAAGTTAAGTCCGCTCCAGCGCTCCACTCCGCTCCGGTGCTTGAAAGTCGCAGGGCTTCGCCTCACTCCGCCTCAGACTTGCTCCGCCTTCACCTCCCCGTTCCGCGGCTCCCTGCTCCGTCTCCCTGTGTGGCTCCGGTACAGACACGAAGCCAAGAAGCTGCTGTGTGATTGATGCGTTAACGGGTGAGCGGGTAAGTCGGTTCGTCTTAAGCTCTCCCGTATATTTTTAATTGGTCCAAGATGGCGGACTGATGCCGCCAGAGCAGAGAGTAGCTGCGGAGGTCCGGCAGTGCTATGGCCGGTAGCTGATTCTTTCCGACTTACACCCCGTGGTCTAAGCTGGGCTGAGCGGAAAATATACAACAGTACTAAATATCAATGTTAAAAATATCGATTATAAGTGTTGTCAATAATATTGAAGTTAGAAATATCGAATGTTAAAATATTGTGAAGTGAAAATATCGTTATAGTAGGTTTTTCTCATGTTTTATGTTTGTATTTGGTAATATATCAGTTTATTAATTTTATTAAAAATATCATTTTAATTTACATTTTTAGTAGCTGGATGTTGGGTTTATAGGAAATAAGGGTGGGGAGTGTTTTAAAAATATTAAAATGTAATTACATTTTTTTTTAAATGTTATAAATTTAAAATGACAATGTTTTTTAGGAGCTCGATGTTGGTTTTATAGGGGATAAGGGTGGGGAGTGTTTTAGAAATTTAGAATTTAAATTTGTCAAAATTTTTAATTTAGAATTTCAATTTAAAAGTTGTTTTAGTAGTCGAATGTTGGGTTTATAGGCAAGAAGGGTGGGTAGTGTTTTAGAAAATTAGAAATTTAATTCGAAATAATTTAGAATTTTTAAATTTAGAATTTCAAATTTTGTTTTATGTTTGAATATAATTTTTAATGCATTTAATTCATCAATTTATTTCTATTAGTTGGGTGTTGAGTTTATAGGGGATGAGGCTGGTTTGTGTAGTAAAATAATTTAATAGTTATAACAAATATTTAATAATTTCATTAAATTTGTTTATAAATGAATAATAATTTTTTATTTCTTAATTTTAGAATGAATGTGTGTCATTGGGTGCCATTTACCTAATATTGCGATTAAAATATGTTTAAATGATTTTTTCTTGAAGTTAGAAAAAAAGAATCTTTAATATGTTGTTTTAATAGTGGATAATTTGTAATATAATAATATTATAAAATATACTTGATTATTATTTATACATATTTGATATTTTACATTTTACTTATGGTATTCATCAATAATAAAAAGTTGCAAAATGTATATTTTAAGAATTAGTATTTCATAATTCATATTTTAGTTTTATGAAACATACATTAAAATTAATATTTACAGAATATTTTATTTGGAATTATTGATAATCTATACATTAATATTAATTCATTACAACAATAACATTATTTATGTATGAAATACAGTCATTTTAAAATGATATTTTTATATTTACTGTTTTGTGTAATCTAAAAATATGATTATTATATTTTATAAATATTATTTAATTATTGTAAATATTGGTAAATGTTCTTATTAAAGGTAATTAGTTTAATGTACAGTGTATTTACACATGTAATTGTTATTTTAGGGGAAGAGTTAATTAGGTATGTGTAGTGTCCGAGAGCTTTACCTGATTTAATACTAACTGATGTGGGAATGGTAGATTATATATGGGTAGTGTCCTGCACCTTCCCTGATTTAATACTTAGGGCATGATTCTGATGCAGGTTGGAAAGCATTCCCACCCAGGGCTTGATTCTGATGCGGTTAGGAAAGCCTCCTAATGGCATTTGCTCCTTCCAAATAGGATCGGGAGCAACCCAGTGTTCAATTATGATGCGGTTAAGAACATGTGCTCCCATTGAAGTCAATGGGAGTCCAACCAAATCGTAACCGGAAGCATCAAGATGCATCGTACTTGGTCAGTCGGACTCTCCCGATCCGAGTGGGTCAGAAACCATTTCCAACTCGATTCGGTCCGGAAGCATTTCCAACCCACATCAGAATCAGCCCTTAACTGGTGTGGGAATAGTACATCATATAGGGTTTAGTGTCTTGCATCTTCCCTTATTTAATACTAACTGGTGTGGGAATAGTAAATTATATATGTGTAGTGTCCAGCACCTTCCCTGGCTTAATACTAACTGGAGTGGGAATGGTAAATTATATATGTGTAGTGTCCAGCACCTTCCCTGACTTATTACTAACTGGAGTGGGAATAGTAAATTATATAGGTTTCGTGTCCTGCACCTCCCATGATTTATAACTAACTGGAGTGGGAATAGTACATTTTATATGTGTAGTGTCCAACACCTTCCTTGACTTAATACCAACTGAGGTGGGAAAAGTAAATTATATAAGTTTAGTGTCCAGCACCTTCTCTGACCTAATACTAACTGGAGTGAGAATAGTAAATTATATATGTGTGGAGTCCAGCACCTTCCTGACTTAATACTAACTGGAAGCGGGAATAGTAAATTTTATATGTGTAGTGTCCAATACCTTCCCTGACTTAATACTAACTGGAGTGGGAATAGTAAATTATATATGTAAAGTGCCCAGCACCTTCCCTGAGTTAATACTAACTGGAGTGGGAATAGAACATTATATATGTGTACAGTTTTGTGGACTTAAAGTATTTATATATTGTGTAGTAGGAATGTGTGCGAATTATAACATTTTAAAATGATAATTAATCCTGATCTGCAGAACGTATGTTTTAGCTCTGTCTCCTAGGGCATCAGGATATGCTGAAACATCAGCTATAGTTCCATACAAATTATATTATAAAGATATATTGAGTCACTTAGTTGATAGTTGGATATTTATTCAAATGATTCCATGTTTGCTTTAGATGTTGCATTCACATCTTATATCATATCCATTATTTCGTTTCAAAAAACATTGCTTAAACAATCCAATACGATAAATATTTCCTTATTCCCAATGCATTTCGGTCGGTTTCGCCTTTGTCAAGGGATCAATCTATCTGAAAAAACGATAATACATTTCATTATTCAAAAGTTCTCTTGCCACCGTTGAAAACACATGCGATACGTATCAGTGTCATTGTTTCTACTCAATTGTTTAACTCGACGTTCAAAATTTTTAAAAAAAATACATGCATACGCTCTATGTGTTCCTTTATCTAACAAGTAGTATATTACAATTAAGTCGGCGTGCCTTTTTTGCAAAAAACATAACATGCATGTTTGACTATCTGTTTAAAAACCTACTCGCATTGCGTGTTTTCAGTTATAGCTTTTCTTTCACAACGTTGATGTCACTGTCTAATAACTTAATACCAGAGACAATTGCTTTCTAAATAGTATATTAAACCCTCCGTGGAGAGAGACGCTTACCGTGTTGGATCGTTACTGCATGCTAAGCATGCTGGACGTTGTGCTTGTAACTTAATACCAGAGACAATTGCTCTCTAAATAGTATATTAAACCCTCCGTGGAGAGAGACGGTTACCGTGTTGGATCGTTACTACATGCTAAGCATGCTGGACGTTTTAGCTCTGTTTTTCTTGGGTATAGACGTACCCCATGTAACATAGGGGTCTATTAGGATGGTGGGTGGAAAGCCAGTCCGACTGCCGTTGTAGCGGAAATGAACCGTCCGCACGTACCATGGCAAAACGGGCAGCAAGATTAGGATCTACCACCAGAAAAAACTGACCATGCGGAACAATGCCACGAAAGACCGCAGGTAGAGGGCAGTGCAGATGAAAATCCATCCGTGGCGGTTCAATTCGCAGTGGAAAACCCCAAAACCGCAGCACGGCCAGCGGATTGACAGTACGTCCAATAAGGATACCATTGAGGAGACAGCCTAACACTCCGAAGTTTCCGACCTCCGCAATTGCAAACAGTGATGAATGGGAGAGCCAGCAGAATGGCGGTTGCATACCCACTGCCGCGGCCGCTCCGGAACAATTATGGCTGTCGGGAAAATATACACACAACAAGCCCACCAAGTGTACACATCAAACTAACTCAGCCCCCAAAAACACCTAACACACCTCAATTACACATCCCCTTGGCAACTAAAAAAATACAAATCCCAGGACAACACACCGGACAGCAATACTCCATTTTGACCCACCTACATAGCTGAGTATAAAACCAGCCCCTTCCCTGACCAGAATCCTTTGCAATACTCCACCCCTGAAGTAAAAAACCCTAAAGCACAAAGGAGAGGAAACCCAACAAAAATCTCACCAGCACAAAAACACACATACACACACCACTTACATCACCACCAACACACTCACACCTGCACATTTTAAACATCTGCACATCACACACCATGGCACAGAAGAAAATGCCCAAATTTACTGCCAATGAGTTGTCAGTCATGGTCGAAGAGGTAATCAGAGAAGAGTCACAATTTTTTGGTAACCTGGTAACAGACACCATTAGCCACCAGAGCACAAATGTGGGGAAGGATAGTCAGCAAAGTCAATGCAGTGGGGGCTGTCCCACGCACCAAGAAGGAGATTGTGAAGTGGTGGCATGACCTCAAGAGCAAGGTTAAAGAGAGGATCAACAAGAACCTCAAGCTGGCTCAGATGACTGGCGGTGGCCCTCCCATTCCACCAAGAATATTCACTGCAGGGGAGGAGAAGGTGCTTGCCATACTGCATCCAGAGAGTCTCACAGGAATAGCCTGGTGAGTGGAGGCTGGTAGGTACAAACAAATGTCCACCATCACACTGCTATCTACTGTCATGGGCAACTACAAAGCTACACCTCCTAGGCCCAAATACATTCATGTACACCACACACTCCCCAACATATGTTTCCTAGATGAAAAATTCACTCCCTCTGAATCACCCAAAAGGTAGCAAGCAGCATTCCCTGGGTTGCATGTGTACAGGCAACCAGCACTACAACTCCCACCAGGTCCCCTGTCCCACAGCTGAGCAGTATGGAACACTCCCCCACCCAAGAGCCATGTGTAACCATTCCCTTCCTCTGCTCCACAGTGAGCCAGCCATCTTAACAGGGAGGGGTGTCTGTGGATAGGCAGCCAGCACCAGGCCCCTTTGTCCCACAGCTTAGCAAGATGGAACACTCCACCCCAGCCAGACACATGTGGCAGCCATTGTATTTCACCAACCAAACTAGGGAGGGGGTTTGTGGTTAAGAAGCCAGCACTACAACTCCCACCAGGCACCCTTGTCCCAAAGCACACCAGGATGGAGCACTCCCCCCACCCGGAAGCATGTGGCAGCCATTGTATTTCACCAACAAAACTTACAGATAGGTACCCATCTCATGCTCTCTTGTCAATCAATCAATCAATCAGTGACACTTATAAAGCGCGCTACATACCCGTAGGGTCTCAAGGCGCTGGGGGGGGGGGGGGGGGTGCCGCTACTGCTCGAACAGCCAGGTCTTCAGCTTCTTCCTGAAGGAGAGGTGGTCTTGGGTCAGGCGCAGGTCGGTCGGGAGGGAGTTCCAGGTCTTGGCGGCCAGGTAGGAGAAGGACCTTCCTCCTGTCGTCGCTCTTCGGATGCGGGGGACGGCGGCGAGGGCGTGGTTGGCTGATCGGAGGTGGCGTTTGGGAGCGTAGAAGTTGACTCGGCTGTTGAGGTAGCTCGGGCCTTGGTCGTGTAGGGCTTTGTGTGCGTGGGTGAGGAGGCGGAAGGTGATTCTTTTGTTGACGGGGAGCCAGTGAAGGTCTCTCAGATGTCCGGAGATGTGGCTGGTTCGTGGGATGTCGAGGATGAGTCTGGCTGAGGCGTTCTGGATCCGCTGGAGTCTCTTCTGGAGCTTGGCGGTGGTGCCGGCGTAGAGGGCGTTGCCGTAGTCCAGTCGGCTGGTGACGAGGGCCTGGGTGACGATCTTTCTGGTCTCGGTGGGGATCCACCAGAAGATCTTCCGTAGCATGCGTAGGATGTTGAAGCACGCCGAGGAGACGTTGTTGACTTGCCTGGTCATGGAGAGGGAGGAGTCCAGGATGACGCCCAGGTTTCGTGCATGGTCTGTCGGTTTGGGTGCGGTGCCCAGGGCGGGAGGCCACCAGGAGTCATCCCAGGCGGAGGGTGAGGAGCCCAGGATGAGGACCTCCGTCTTGTCCGAGTTCAGTTTCAGGCGGCTGGTCGTCATCCACTCGGCTACCTCTTTCATCCCTTCGTGCAGGTTGGCTCTGGCGGCGGCGGGGTCGTTGGTCAGGGAGAGGATCAGCTGGGTGTCGTCGGCGTAGGAGATTATGCTGAGGTTGTGTTTGCGTACGATGGCCGCGAGGGGGCTCATGTAGACGTTGAAGAGGGTGGGGCTCAGAGATGATCCTTGGGGGACGCCGCAGATGACTTCGGAGGCCTCTGACTTGTAAGGTGGTAGGCGGACTCTCTGTGTTCTTCCGTCGAGGAAGGAGGTGATCCATTCCAGCGCCTTGTCCTGGATGCCGATGTTGCTGAGGCGCCGTACTAGGGTGCGGTGGCAGACCGTGTCGAATGCCGCGGAGAGGTCTAGGAGGATGAGGGCCGCTGTTTCTCCATTGTCCATCAGGGCTCGGATGTCATCGGTGGCGGCGATGAGGGCGGTCTCGGTGCTGTGGTTGGCTCGGAAGCCGGACTGTGAGGGGTCGAGGGATCCGTTCGTCTCGAGGAAGGCGGCCATCCGCTTGTTGACGGTCTTCTCGATGACTTTGCCTGGAAACGGGAGGAGCGAGATGGGGCGGTAATTCTTGAGTTCGGTGGGGTCCGCTGTGGGTTTCTTGAGTAGAGCGCTGAGTTCGGCGTGCTTCCAGCTCTCGGGGAAGGTGGCTGTGTCGAGGGATGTGTTGATGATGTCTCGCAGGTGGGGTGCGATGACAGCGTCGGCCTTGTTGAAGACGTGGTGAGGGCAGGGGTCGGTCGGTGATCCGGAGTGGATGGAGTTCATCGTGCGGATGGTGTCTTCGGTGCTGAGCGGGGTCCAGGCGTGGAGGGTGGTGGTGGGGGGGGGTGGTTGTTCGGTCATGGTGTGCGTTGGTTGGTTGTTGAAGCTGTTGTGTATGTCCGCGATCTTGTTGTGGAAGTATGAAGCGAGGGAGTTGCAGAGGTCTTGCGATGGGATGATGTTGTTGTTTCCTGCGCTGGGGTTGGAAAGCTCTTTCACGATGTTGAAGAGTTCCTTGCAGTTGTGTGCGTTGTTGTCCAACCGGTCCTTGAAAGCTGTTTTCTTGGCGGCGCGGATCAGCTGGTGGTGTTTCCGGGTGGCAAGTTTGAAGGAGGTCCTGTTGTCCGGTGTCGGTTCCCTTCTCCAGACTTTCTCGAGGGCTCGGCAGTTCTTCTTGGAGCTCTTGAGTTCGTCGGTGAACCAAGGGGCCTTCTTGCTGCCGGGTCTGCTAGGCGGGGTCCTCAGTGGGGCGAGTTCGTCCGCGCAGCTGCTGATCCACTTCGTGAGGTTGTCGGCGGCCTGGCTGGGGTTCGCTGAGCTGGCAGGAGGGTGCTGGCTCAGGGAGGTGGCGAGCTGGTCTGCTGTGACCTTGTTCCAGCTTCTGCGGGCGGTCTGTTTCTGGTGGTGGTGGGTCGTCGTTCTCTTGAAGGTGAAGTGGACGCAGCTGTGGTCCGTCCATAGAAGCTCAGTGGCGTGGCTGAAGTTGATGTCTGTGCTGGAAGAGAAGACTGCGTCGAGTGTGTGTCCGGCGAGGTGGGTGGGGGTGGACACCAGTTGCTTGAGTCCCAGGTTGGCGAGGTTGTCGAGCAGGGTGCTGATGTTGCGGTCGTTGTTGTTCTCCAGATGGAAGTTGAGGTCTCCCAGGAGGATGTAGTCAGCGGAGGGGAGGGCATGCGGGCTGACGAAGTCGGCGATGTCCTCGCTGAATTGCGTGCGTGGTCCCGGGGGTCGGTAGATCAGGGTGCCTCTGGGGGTGGTGTTCGGGTTGGTGTGGATCTGGAAATGCAGGTGTTCGGCGCTGGTCAGGGTGTTGTCGGTGCTGGTCGTGAGACGGATGGTGCTCCTGTGTACGATGGCGATGCCTCCTCCCATCTGGTTGGCGTTTCGGTCCCTCCGGACGATCTTGTAGCCCTCTGGGATAGCGATGGCGATGTCGGGAGCTGAAGAGGTGTTCATCCAGGTCTCCGTGAGGAAGGCAACGTCAGGGGCTGTGGCGTCTAGGAGGTTCCAGAGTTCGATGGCGTGTCTGTGGACGGAGCGGGTGTTGAGCAGGATGCACTTGAGGTGGGTGCTGCTGGTGTTTGACTTGGCGGGTGTTGGTGCGAGGCAGGTCCGGGTGCAGGAGAACTTGCAGGCGTGGCAACTGAAGGGACCGTGGGTGCGTCGTGGAGTGGCTTGGTGGCACTCTGGGCGTCGGCCGGTGTTGAGTGCGATGAGGGTGGCGGCGGAGTATGTCAGGCGGGTCGGTCGGGGTCTTCGTGGGCCAGGGGTCCTGGCGCTGGGCGCGGTCCGGTCGCGGACGGGCGCAGACGGGCTTACCTTTGGCGCGCCTTCGGCGCACAATCGGCGCGCCCGCTGCGCGTGACCGCTGCGCGTTCGCACGGTCGCCATTTAAGGCGAAGTGCGCGGGTGGGCGGAGCAGCTGGGAGGCAGGAGCGGGGAGGGTTACAGAAGAGAAAAAAGGGGCGGGGACAAGCGGCGGTGGCGGGAAGGGAGGGCGGGGGGCGGCTAGGTAGGCGGACAACAAGGAAGGAAGGTCAAAACACGGGCCAAATAAAATTCGGCAACACAGGCACAAAAAATCGGCAAAACAAGGAAAAAACAGTGGTTAAGCACAGCAGGCACAAATGCTTGACAAAACAAGGCAAAAACAATCCCCGCAGCGGAGGCAGCCGGCAACCGGCAAAACGAGGCAGCAGCGAGGCAGAGGGCAGGCAGGGGCACACGCAGGGGCACACGCAGCAGCTGGTGGCCGTGCGGCGCGGGGGTGTCCCACAAGTGGGTCTTGTCCCACCCCTGAGCAGGATGGAGCAATCCCCACACCCACAACCACGTGTCAGCCATTGCATTGCCCACCTTAACCCAACAGGTAGGTAGCCATCTTAATAGGGAGAGGGAGGATGTGTTTGGGAAGCCTGCACTACAACTCCCACCAGGCACCCTTGTCCCAAAGCTGATCAGGATGGAGCACTCCACTACACACTCAGAAATATGTGTCTGAAATTCCCCACAAATAGGACACAGAACAGATAAGTAGACAGTGCATGCACCCCGCTATTCTCTCAAAAAGCATGGAGCCATATGACCACACCAGCCCTCACATCCCAGCAAACTTGGAATAGATCCAATAGCCACTTGTGCAGACAGCTAAGTGTATGCAACTGTCACAGAAACCAAAGTTTGACTCACCAAATCACATGTTCAAGAAATTCAGGTCACAATAATGCACATCACTGAATGATATCTGTAAGTGCCATGGAGCAGAGCATGGTATCTATTGACATGTCACACCATTCACAAGTAATGTATGTACCTCCACATCATGTCATGACGCTCAGTACTGTGCAGCCATACAAAGTGCTGTCAATGTAAAGTGTGTGGTATATAACATGAAACATCCAAACATCTAACACCAAGCATGTGGAGTGCGCTCTAATGACCATTTCTCCTCTGTTCCACAGGTGACCAAGAACTGACTGCTGTAGATGAAAACACCAACCTGCAGAGTCAGTCTCCCCCCTGGAACATGGACTCTCTAATGCAGACTCCCTATATTCCTTGGATGCAGAACCAGAACCAAGCCCATTAGGCTTGCTAGGGCACACCAGGTCCCAGACCCTCACTGTCCCCAACACCACCACCTTCTCAGTAACAACAACTGCGCTGAGCCCTGTTGGAATGATCTGTGGGGCCTCCACCACCACCACCACAAGTGCCGCCTCCGACACTGTCCCTGCCTCAGAGGATGCCCACACGACCCCACAATCTGAGGAGGGCAGGTAGAGTTGGCGGCTGCCTCGAGTTGTGACGCCACAGGTCCGGATAGCAAGGCAGGTGGTAGGGCAACTGGGCAACAAAATCAACTGGACACTAGGACCGAAGCCCTGGCCAACATCGCCAGAGTCCTTGGGGCATATGGACAAGCCCAGGACACATGGGCCAGCCTCTGGAAGTATCACTTTAGCTCTGCCTGCTGCTGGGGTCCATAGACACATGTATGGGCCAAATCATGTACCTCTTGGGTCAGGTTGTGGGTGTCCTGAGAGACAGGCCTGCTGCCTGAAGAACAGCTCAACCTCCCTCCAGTGGCCAACAGGATAACAGTTCCATCACCTCCCCTGCGGCCACATTGAGGGGTGAGTCCTCTAACACCGCTGAACCTGCAGCAGAGGCCACCCCTGCCAAACCCTCAAGGGGCCGTCCAAGGAAAACCAAAGGAGGATCACATGGCAAATCACTAGCCAAAAGCCAGTCAAGGAGCAAGCCATGATGGCACCTCTCTTGCAATTGACTTTGTTGGCTGGTTGACTGCCCTTACCCACACTGCCATGTTGATGGCAGGCGTCCGTTGGACAGTGTCACCACATCAATGTGGTGACTATTCAATTGTCTCATCTACCATCACTGACAACTCATTGATTCCCTTTTCACCTTTTTGTAAATATTCACCTCCCTGTCACAAATACCAATTTAAATAAAAACTCTTTACACACCTATGTTTTCTTGTCAGCTCCATGTTTATCACAGGATGTACAATGTTGACTCTGATTACAATGTAACAGGAGCACTAATTGTCTTGAGGCATTGAGAGGATGAAGGGACCTAGGAAAACACAAGAGACCAACATTCACTTGTCAGGTGATGGCATCAAAGTCATTACATAACACTTGTTATCGAGGTACTCAAATCTGCACACATTGAGCAACAGTACGGACATAGACATCCAGTAGCTGTGCATAACTACCCTGTCCCACAAACATTAGCAGCTAGCACAGGGCCAACAGCAGGCAGCAGTCACAAAAGGTCCCCTAGGCCTTTTCACCAACAACAAAATCAGCAGACAATGGCGCCATTGTACGTTTTCACTTATGTTCAAGGGAAGTAGTTGTTGATGAGCTGTTGACGCAGGTCGACACCTTCCTCCTCTCTACTATCTTCGTCACTGGACATGTGTGGGTTTGCAGGCGGGGCCTCGGCTGCTCATCATCACCCAGGATCAGGGAGATCTCTTTTCGCAAGGCCAGGTTGTGGAGCAGGCAGCATACCACTATGATCTGACACACATTTTGGGGAGAGTACATCAGTGCACCTCCAGTCTTGTCCAGGCAGTGTAATTGTTACTTAAGTAGACCAAAAGTACGCTCCACCACATGACGTGTCCTCCCATGGTATTATTGTAGCAGACTTCATACGGGGTCCTGGGATTCCTCACTGGGCTCAGCAACCAAGGCCGGTTGGGATACGTAGAGTCACCTAGGTGTGAGATACACAGAACAATTTTGTGATATAACTCTGGCAGAGAACAGCATGTCACACATATAGCATGCTACTTGACACTGCTTACTCACCCACAATCCATGCACTCTCTGGATGCTGATTTGCCATTAGCTGTGGTCCGATGCTGTTACGCAGGATGTAGGGGTCCTGGGCTAATCCTGGATTTTTGGCACAGACATAGGAGATTATCATATCCGCTTGCCATACCACTTGCACATTAATGGAATGGAAACGCTTCCTGTTCCTGTAAATGTGCTCACATGCCTGTGGTGGAACCAGGCCAACATGTGTGCAGTCACAAACAAAATTAGGGATGTGGGCAAGGTCCTAATAGTCACCCTTCACAGCTGCCAATTCATGTCCCCATGGGAAATGGATGTAGCTGTCCTTGTAAGTCATCATAGTGGACAGGACATCATGTAGCATGATGCTGAACATTGGTTGAGACATCCCACCAGCGCTGGAAACCGTGTACTGGAATGAACCAGTTCCAGTGAAATGCAGAGTAGCCATCACCTTACACAATGGTGTCAAAGCAGTCGGATAGGTCTTGCGATGTCTCAGATGTGGCTCCAACTGACCACACAGGTCTTGAAGGTTAGGTCTATCCAAATGGAATTTACGTATGATGTCCTCATCCTCCATGTCCGCAAGAAATGTGAATGGACAATGCACATTTGGTCCCCTCCTAGGTGAGATTGAAGGGGACACATATCAATTCAATTCCCCTACGAGATGTGTCCAACATCTTAAGTTTTGACTGACAAAGCGCCAACAATGATTGACATCAAACTTCAGCTTACAGCAAAACTTACATGTAGGGCCACCTTGAGCTAAACTAGTCGTACATTTGTCCAATATTCACACAGTGAGTACACCCAAAATAGATTCAGACTATGTGAATGCCAAAAGGTACATTTCAACATCTTGCATAACCAACCCTGAGAGAAGTTTGATACAGAACATGTCTGAAAGAGCAACACTGCTGGCTTCTACATTGCTGCTATACCTGCCACACCCTCTTGTGTAAGTCAAACAGAGCACACATTAACAACACAATGAGCACAGTGTATGAATAAAGGTCAAGTATGTACATGAGCAAAGAAATGTACACAGTGAAATAGGCACATTATGTAGTCAGACCTTCAGCACTGTGTGTTGCTTAGCCATATCACACATTGGCATGTGTACATATTGGAGAGTCCATCACAGCACAGATCTATGTACATGCACAACCATATCATATGTGACATGTGAGGGAGTACTTGGCAATGCATGTAATCCTGTGCACTGACATGGCATGTGTAGTCATCAGTGAGTAAAATGTAGCAATACAATTTTCTTGAAATATCTTGTGGCATGATTCATAGTAAGTTTCCACTGTTCAATGTTGAGAACTGTCCATTGCCATTGCTACATGTAACATATGGTGTTTTGATGTTTTTCTGTATTTTTGTAGAAAATATTTGATTGCTGCCCAAGTCCTGAAGAGGCCTAAACATTATAGGCTGAAACGCGTTGACTGTAGTTTATGTTGGTATCACTAAAAGATAGAATTTAATCAAACGGTTGTTTAAGAGCCACAATCTGAGAGGGAAGTACAAAGGGCTATTTCTTCCCGGCTTCTTTTTGTTTGAACGTTGTGATGACCATGAAAAAGGAATAAGGTTGATAAATATGTGCAATACCTTTCCTTTGTTACAAATAAGTGGGCACTGAAAAAAGTGTTTTCTGTATGTTGTACTTGTGTTTTTTTTGCTGTAGATATTGTGTATAATGTAAAAAATGTACAAAAATTTGAAATTATGACTTAAATGTATATATATGTAAAAAACAAATGATGAAGTAAATATAAAAGAAATATGAAGAAAAATGTACCTTTTCTAAAAAAACAGACTGACTAAAAGCAGTTGTAAGAAACCTCATTGTGTTGTATTTCATTTCATGAGTTTAATAAATAGCGATTGGATGAACCATGAGAGATTATTGGTTCGATTAACTCTAGATTTATTGGCTAAAATTGAAGACAGTTAAATCATGGTATCTGTCTGAACAAATAGGCATAGAGAATTGTTGCCATCGGCACCACTATATAACAGTTCAGTTTGTATTCCTGGGTGCCTTTATGGTTTAACGGGTAACCCCTTTGATAATAGGACATTGCCATTGCTACAGCATGATGTGTCCATAGGTGCCATAAGCGTGCTCCGCCACCACAATCACGGCCATAGGCACCAATGTCATGCTGCCAAATCGCGGAAGCGACCGCCTGGGCCCCGATGTGTGTCACCGTCAATGCCCATGCCCATTCAACTAATGGGAACTGCAATCGCGGTAGTGATATACACATTGAGAAATGGCAGTTGGCATGCTCCACCAGTACAATCACGGACATAGGCACCAATGTCATGCTGCCAAATTGCAGAAGCGACCGTCTGGGCCCCGTGGTGTGTCACACCCAATGCCCATGCCCATTCAACCAATGGGAACCGCAATCACAGTAGTGAAATACACATTTAAAAACTGCAGTAGGCATGCTCCGCCACTGCGGGCCGGTCATTGGATGCAATTGAAAGATGCACAATCGCGGTAGCGACCACCTGGCCCCTGCTGTGTGTTACCACCAATGCCCATGCCATTGTAGCCAATGGTAACCGCAATAGCGGTAGTGAAATACACATTTAAAAATCACGGTAGGCGTGCTCCGCCATCGTAGGGCTGGTCGTTGGTCGCATTTGAAAAAAGCTGAGCTGGAACACCAATTCCAGCAACTTAGTACCACTGAAACAACCCCAGGGGGCTATATTTGTGTGAGAGAGAGCCACATATTTCCACTGCTTCGAGACACTGCTGTCTGACATTCCTCACCAACAACTGCTACTCCTGCCTCCTGGACCCAATGATGGCAAGGACTGAAAACATCAGGGCCCATCCCTTCACCACAGGGGAGCTGGAGGTCCTGGTGGATGAGGTGCTCTCACAGTATGGGAGGTTATATGGTACTCCTGATGTCATGGTAAGTGTTCCAGAGTGAGAGTAGGGGAGTGCAGGGAGTGCACACATGAAGTTTATCTGCTGCAGTATGTGCCTGAAAGTGTGGGGTTGTGTGATACACTACCTTGCATGCTAAATTCAGGAAAATGGGGTTTCTTGCCTATTTTGAACATTTCCTGTGCTGCATTTCTGGATGGGAGGGACATACATTGTTTTTGCAGCCAAACAGTGACACTGCTAAATTGTAAAGTGGAAGTCAGAACAGACATTGCCTGAGCTAATGGATGTTTGAGCACATGAGGTTTTCTCATGTCCATTTGTGCCATTAAAAAGACTTTTCATCCAGAGGGTACTGATGAAAGTGTGTTTCACTTCGTATTGCCAACATGGATCTGTGAGCAGTATGCACAAGGGTGAAATGACTGAGGCTGACACTCTTGGTGGGAATTCCCATATGACACAGCAGATTGTCGTACTTCAGGAACATCCCCCTTCCATTATCTTCCTTATGTGTTACTGACTCGCATGTGTAGGCACTGTTTGCCCTCTCATATTGAACATGCATGTGACTGTTCGGATGGCCCACATTTAACATCAGTGTGAGCCCCCCTGGCCGGCACAGTTACTGCCCAATTTGACAGGGACCCATCACTGAATGGACAGAGTGAGACATGTGTTGTCTGCCACCCTATTCTTCAATGAGCTACCTTAGCCCTGTGGATTGCACAAGACAAAGCTCGTGAGAAGGAAGTGGGAATGTAAGATCATGGCCCTAAATGTGACCTCCATGACACAGTGAGCCATTCACAGGCCAAGGACAATAAGGGGTGTGCATTGTTGGACCGAGTGAGTCTGCCCGAAACATCATTTACAATGTAATGTATGTGTCTTGCTCACTTACAAACTGCATTGCAGATGAGGACCTTCTTCACATTGCTTGCTTGCATTGCAATCTGCATGTGCATGAGATGGCCATGGACTGTGTCAATCCTCACACCTGCATGCATTTAGGTACAATTGTGTTATGCTAATGTACTATGTGTCATGCTGTATGGTCTCTTCTGAACATATCTGAATAGCTGTGCTAAATTTGTGCATGCCCCTGTACTGAGACATAGTGGGCCATAACCTAGTCTTACTGATATAACCTCCTCTTGTCACCCATGCCTGCTGCTTAAAGTCCAACAGCATAAGGCCGTCTGGAGGGCCATTGCACGCAAGGTGCGGGCTCTGGGTGTCTGCAACTGACGGCACACACACTGCCACAAGAGGTGGGATCCAAGGAAAGACCTTACACGGTGTAAGATAAATCTCGAGTCCTCCTAGCGCGGAATGCGCGTAAAAAATAATAAAGTTCAAAAGTAATCACAAGTATTCATTTTAGAAAGTGGTTTATTGTCAAGCAGAGTAAATAAATGGGCTATAAAAAAGTGTAAGGACACAAAAATTGGAAAAAGATCGAGAAAAAAAATAATAATGATAAGAGCAGAATCTGAGAGAGGGTGAAATTCCACAAATATTAGAGCCCTGGGAAAATCCAGAAGTGAAACAATAAGGAGGAAGCTTTAAAAACAATGGTGCAATGGTAGTCTTGGACACCAGCTTTTACCTTGACAACATGCAACAAAATTTGAATGACACTACTCTTTACATGGAAGTACAGCGAGATCCAACTCCAGAATTTACCAGAGTTTTAGAAACTATTGTCGAAAAAGCAGTTACAGCAGGAACAATCACTGAAAGAGACAAACCTTTACTTTTGAAGGATCATCCTCAAGTGCCATACTTATGCTTAGTTCCAAAAATTCATAAACATGCTACCAGACCACCGTTCCAGCCCATCGCCAGTACACGTAACTCTACTCATGAAACCATCGGTATATACATAGACAGACATCTTCAACCGAGTGTTAGAAACATGCCTAGTTACACTCAAGATACCACCGATTTTCTCAACAAACTGAACATCTCCATTGACTCAGACGAACCCATTTACCTTTGTACTATTGATGTTTGTTCATTATACACCTCAATTCTGCATATTCTTGGATTACAAGCCATGGAAGCAGCATTACTCGCGACAGACAAACCTCTGGATCTTCAAGTGTTCCTCATGTAACTCATACAGTTCACTTTACACCACAGTTATTTCACCTGCCTCACAAATTTTTCATCCAACTATCCGGCGTGGCTATGGGCAGCTGTGCAGGGATGGCATATGCGAATCTGTTCATGCATCAATTCGAATCTGAACACATTACATCTAACCAAGCATGGTCTAATCATTTAATTTGTTATCATCGATACATCGATGATATTTTCCTGATGTGGAAAGGTTCTGAATTCCAATTGGTGACAGCGATCAATAAGCTCAATCAAATTGATACCAGGATACAATTTACACACACCATCAGCCAAACACAGATTGCATTCTTGGACGTTGCCATACAGATGAAGAATAACATTATCCAGACATCTAATTTCACCAAACCCACAGATCGTAATAACTATCTACATTTCACCAGCTTCCATCAGATGAGTCTCAAAAAACATTTGCCATACTCTCAACTCCTCAGAGCTAAGCGCATTGCATCTACCACTGACCTGTTAACAACCAACAGCACCATGATAGTGAAAGAATTTCATCAAAGAGGCTATCCTGAGAACATTATCAAACTGGCGAAATAACGAATATCAATGAAAACCAGAGCGGAATTACTGACTGTTAAACAGCACACACAAAACAAAGAGAATCATTCTTGTTTCGTGTCAGAATTCTCCACCACCAGTACCCGGATCAAAGCTTCTATTAAGAAACATTGCCAGCTATTACAAATGGAACCAGATTTTAATAACATTTTTCAAACACAGCCAATTTTTGCCTACCAAAGTACTTAAAACATTCAACAACTGTTAAAACCCGAGAAAATGTCCGTGAATGTTATCTACAAAGGAACTACACCCTGCCACAACTGTGGGAATTGTAACAACATTAATAAAGGTACTGTCATTCAACACCCCACACAGGGCATACCCATTCATCTGAAAGTGAATGCCACATGAGACATCACTAATGTGGTTTACCTTCTTAAATGTCCCTGTGGTTTCCCCTATGTGGGTAAGACCGAGAGAAAAATCAAAACTAGACTCACAGAACACCGTAGCAACATTCAAACTAAAAATGTTAAATCTTGTGTCGCGGAACATTTCACTAACAACTCCCATAACGTCAGTCAGTTACGTTTCCTGATTCTGGAAGTCGTGAACAAAGTCCCAGGAAGAGACAACAAGAAACTTCTTCTACAAAGAGAACTTTACTGGATGCATAAATTAAATTCGATCCAACCGAAGGGCCTTAATGAGATACTCGAATACAGTTGTTACCTATGAAGCATTCTTTGTTCTTGCAGATGTTTCTGTTTTTGGTTCTGTCCCCTCTGTTATCTGTTGCCTATTTTACTATTTTACTATCCCTTTTTTCATCCTTCTGGTAATTGGTACTGGTTTCCTACCAAAATTTTCCGATTTTATTTTTTATACAGTTTCACTTTGCCGGATTCCACTTTACATCTGTCATTTTTTCTGTTCTTCTTTACTTGGTCTTTCAGCTCTATTTTCCCATCGCTTTACATCCTTTCATGCTTTACCATGTCTCTTTTTACCATGGTGTGTCTTTGTCTTATCTCATTTTTTCCCTGCTATTTTTTTACCATTGTTTTTCAAGCTTCCTCCTTATTTTTTAACTTCTGGATTTTCCCAGGACTCTCATGTTTGTGGAATTTCACCCTTTCTCAGATTCTGCGCTTATTATTATTATTTTTTTTCTCGATCTTTTTTGATTTTCTGTGTTCTTACACTTTTTTATAGCTCATTTCTTTACTCTGCTTGACATGTATATGTACTGTTATTTTATCTTGTTTTTTCACACTTTTTCTGTGTTCACTTATTGCGGGACTCCACCGCATTTTTGTCACGTTTTTATAATTTTTCTTTCCATGTTGTTCTTTTTTCACTCAACTTTATTCACCCTATACTACCAGCTTTACTTCTTTCCGTAGTCTTCTTTCTATGTCTATCTCTGACGCATGCATAATGCTGGCCCATGCTTGATGGCGACCAGCTCTACACACCCACAAACCGCGATTCACTGGCATGTACTTTGTTTCCTTGACCAAGCGGTAAGCTCACACTACTAGTATTCACCGTGTTCCCTGCCATTTCCTCATGCATTCTTACCATGCTCGGCACCGTCTGACATGTCTTAACTGTGCTTCACTATTTCACGGGGTACATTGTTTAACGTTTTTCCTACAATTATAGGACCTTGGACATTTTAATCACTTCTTTAATCACTTCTTTATTTTTCCGTTGCACTGATGTGGATATCATTTTATACTCATTTATACAGAGTGTGATCTCCTTGGGCTTTAATTCTTTACTCGATCACACAGGACCTTCGTACACCACCGCATTCAAGTCAATTGTTTATATATGCAACAGCATGTTCCACCATACTTGGTATTGCACTTATACACTTTGCTCCATTTTAAATATCGTCTTGTTACATCACTGAGTCCCTAACCCACGCTATGTCTTCTGAATTTTTTCATTTCTTTTTAGACATTTCCCCTTATGAAGAGCACCATTCAAAATGCATAGGGGATGCATTTTTGAATGATATGTACAACATATAGCCGCCTTGAAACGCAGCAAAGTTGCGATTTGTTTTGGAAATGATCAAACATATGAATTAACATTTTGAAGATTGGTTCAAATTAAACCGCTTTCTAAAATGAATACTTGTGATTACTTTTGAACTTTACCATTTTTTACGCGCATTGCGTGCTAGGAGGACTCGCGATTCATCTTACACTGTGTAAGATCTTTCCTTTGATTCTACATTCAGCGCCTCAAAGTCAGGAGGCTAACATCTCGATTGCCCTTATCTTGATTATCCACGTATCTACTGTGTGATTACATCTTAGCCATTTCGGAGTGCTGTGGCCCCCTTCAGACAAGAGGTGGGATGACATCTGCTGGTTGAGCAAAAACATGGCAGAGATGATGCTGGCACTGCTCCCTCGGACTGACAAGTTGGCAAGGAGGAGCATGTCACCACTAATGGCCCTCATCTTGGCAGGGACACAACCAGAGCTGGATGGACGTTTGAGGGCCCATCAGCAGCAAGGTGGGGTGAGTATTCTGCGAAGGGTGACTTTGGCTGTGAGTGACTGCATGTATCCCAAGCCTGAGCCAATGTGGAGCTCTATGATGTTTCTAGTGTGATGCAATGGCTTGTAAGTGGCCTCTGTGTTGAATGCAGCGCGTCATGCATTTTAGCTACATGTACTTTTTCATGTGTTTATTGTAATGGCCCTTGAGATTTCATGCTGAGATGTGGCCTTATGGCATCTGCTGCATTTGTGTAGTCATGGACATCACTGGACATTGAACGGCAGGTGCCTCATCTAAGTGTGCTTTCCTAGATGTGAGCAGTGCCTGACCTTGAACTCCACATCTGACACCACTGTGCTACTGTAATTGTGCTTCAAAGCACAACATGGTGGATAGCAGGTATTTATGGTCATTGCAAAGGGACATTTTGTTGTGCCCCCGTCCTTAAGAAGGAGCTCTGCCTCCGAAACATGTCGATGTCGATGCACACATGAGGTTTTGTCCATAATCACGACAAAACACGCCTCGCACTTCACTTCTTTTACTAGTACCAGCCCGGGATCATGAATACATTTTATTTTTGCTATACCCACGAGCCAGGTGCTTTTTAATTTTCTCACTAAATCCCACCACTCACATGAACACATACCCACTCACACGCACCACATATAGCCAAAACTTATAAGTGCTCCAGCGTAGTCGTAGGTCGCAGCACGCCACAACCCGCTAGAGGGTTGCGAAGACCCCTATGATGAAGCATGACACCAAGGGGCCTTTTGGTGTGTGAGGGGTATTTTACAAAACACTAAGTGCTCCCATACCACTGAGGAGAACACTTCCCTGTCATTCTAAGGAGGATTCCTTTTGTTTATGCATATTAGTTTGTGGAGTAAGAATCCTTCAAAATTACTCTACCTCCCCTCTGCTGTTTATTTATATGTCACTTTGGATGCCCATTCCCTGTGCAGTTTCTCATGCACACATGTACATACTTTGAACTATGGGCTGGCCAATGGCCTTGTTGTTTGTCACTTTGGGTGCCCATTCCCTGTGCAGTTTCTGATGCACATATGTACATACTATGGACTGGCCAATGGCCTTGCTGTTTGTCACTTTGGACGCCAATTCCCTGTGCAGTTTCTCATGCACACATGTACATATTTTGAACTACGGACTGGCCAATGGCCTTGCTGTTTGTCACTTTGGATGCCCATTCCCTGTGCAGTTTCTCATGCACACATGTATATTCGTTGATTTTGTACTGGCCAATGGCCTTGATGTTTTCTACTTTGGATGCCTATCGGTGTATTATGTAATAAAGACAGTTACTCCTGTTTTCTGCTTTGTCAATGTCCTTGATAAATAAAAGGTTTTATGTATGGTTTCATGTGACACATGCTCTGTATGCCCTGTTTAACATTGCCAATTGCTTGTTTTTCTTTTTCAGAGTTTACCAGAGGTGACAGACAATTTAGTTCTTCTTAACTCTGAGGTTTGAGGGTGCAATGATGGTTGTTTGCGGAGATCTACTCTTATCGTAATCATTCTATGGTCAGGTTTTCTAAATTGTACACATGTCATCTTAGGATGCAATACCACAACAGAGGTGAGTTCTATCCACAGGATTACTTGCGGGGTTGCCAGGACCATCATATCTGTGTGATCTTTCTTGATGTGTGAACAGCAGTGTTGATGTGTGGTCATCTTGTGTAGGCCTGTCTTCCTAGTCAAATGGGTACATTTGAATATGTGAACTTGAATGGTCCTACAGTGTGAATGGGCTCTCATTGTCAGTAGTGTTGATGTGTGTGTGCCCCTGCAATGCCAACTGCAATCCAGGTAATGAGTGCCTGTTTGTTTCAATTGTCTGCCATGTGCTTCAGATTGTGGGCACATGTAGGAGTTTTAGGTTGGGCACTGTGCAGTGTGTTGGTGTGTCCTTCCACTCCTGGGGGACACCTACTTGTTGCTGCCAGTTGTGAGTATGCAGAGTATGTGACTGCTGAGTCTTTGTTGTGTTTTGTTGATCACCCTTTTGTCTTGTTACTGTTTCTGCTCACTGTGCTGACTTGCATGGCCACACTGACATTATTTGTGATTTTTCTCATGCATTGCTGTCACTTAACCTATTTTTGGCAGAAGTGTGGTATGTGGTATGTGGAGTCATGCCATCCTCTATATGTGCTTCTGATGCCCACACATTGTGAGTAACTTCTCTATGTGTTTCTGTACTGTACACTCCTCTCCTGTCAACTACTGAAGTACACACAACTTAAATCTCATGGCTTCCACTCCATGGCTTGCCAGCGTGTGACCCTCCCCACCACTTCATAGTGTGACACTATACTTGAGAGGGTGATCTGTGTACATTCAGGACAGTTTCACAATTAGTTATGTGTTATTTTATTCTACTATTTTGCAGTCAGGGTTGTTCAGGTGCAGTGCATATGTTTGAGCAGCACAGTCCTCTAGTCATGTTGTTTGCATCTGGGTTTCCCTGAGTTGTGCATCTGTGGGTGATGGGTAAGCTGTTTGTATGTTTGAAGAGGTACTGCTACCCTTCCTGAGTTTGATGTTATGTTTGTGCTATGATGATTTGTGATGTGGGAGTTCATAGTGTGGCACTCAGATATGTGTGCTACTGGTTTGGTTGGTGTGCACACACTGCTTGGTGTGCATGCAGTGTTGTCAGTGTATGTTGCCTTGTACTTGCCTTCGTGTGCATCCCTCAGATGTCCAGCTGAGTTTACAATGTGATGGATTGGTATGTGCATCTGTTGTGTTTTTGTTGTAGATGTATGCAGTGTTTGGCCTGTGTTGGCTGTTTCTACTTAAAAAAGTTAAGTCCCCTTGATCTACATATACTCTGAAACCGTATGATCATCAATCATACAAATACAACTAAATATATAAAAAGAACATCAGATGTATTCCATATATAATACAAATATACAATCATATAAAAATACAATGACAAACAAGGAACATAAAATCAATAGGAATCACTTAAAAAAATTCAACAGAATAATGCAATTCAAATACAGTTCAAAACCAGACATTAATAATTATGACCCGCATAATCACATGGAAGGACAGAAACAAAGTAAGACATTAACAATTGTGCAGTACAGTTAGTACACTCGATGTCCTAGTGACACCCTAAATATCGCACACTGTATAATTAGTGCTGCTATTAGGGTACTGGCGTCTTGAGTTGTACGTAGAGGATGCATCTAAGCGTTTTGATGGAAAAACGGTCACTCCATCTTTATCAAGATTGTAAAACTTTTTGGCTCTGTCCTAGTATCAGGGTCCTATGTAGTAATACACCCTACAATAAACATACATCATATTAGAATACATTTTTCTGGATTCATGGATTACATGTTAAACAATTTTGTATATTATTAAAACAGTACTATATTCTATAACTTACAGGGTCACATTTGGTTAAAACACATACCATACTTTATCATAATGACACTTGTGCTATATTCATAATGCCCCCTTAGCATGAAAAAGCTCCCTGGTTAATTATATCATCACAATATATATGATTTGTCTGGATAGTTCCATTTGTATTGAATAACCTAGTTTATTTAGATATCCAATAAACGATGCATAATAGAGGGGGCATTCCCTGGGTTAGCCCTTCGAGGTTTATTGCCAGCCACTTAGTGGTCGTATTACATGAGGATATTTATTGGTTCCTCAATTGATTACAGGGGATAAAGTTACTGCCATTATATAAATTCTTACCCTGTTGTAAGTGGGTAGTCAGTGGCATTCCTAATTGAATATTCCAACCTCAAAAGAGGGTATATTATAGATAAGTCCAATGATAGAGGACCAAATCTGTATAATGAAGAAAGAAAAATCACTATAGAACATTTATTGGGCCACAAACAAAAAGAGGTGGCTCACTCTCTATCCTTATTACTCCCACCTTGACTAAAGAACCTACCTTTATGGTTATACTTGAAATCAGGACCTTTTTGTGCAATGTTCATATGTAATCTAGTCCTTGTCCTCGAAATATTGGACACGGGGGACGTGGTCCTTAATGCGTAAAATCTGCATGTGGAAAAAATACATTATCCCGAGCTATATTTTAGGTTATTTAATTTAAAAACATCAAGTGGTTCTAAATTTACAGGCTGTTATAGGAGGGATTCTAGTGGATAAATAAAATTCAGATTACCAGGTATGCTGTAATAAACTCCCTTCCCAAAATATGGTCTGAGTTGAATCACTGTCTTCGGTATAATATGACACCTTTAAAGAATATACCCATTCCCGGTGCTCCACCGAATTGCTGGGTAAGAGGAAGAAAAAAAGAAGAGAAAGGCAAAATAAGGTATCAATTCCTTAAAGGAAAGAATTATCTCCTAATTTTGCAGGCTCTTACATCCTATCTGCTCTTACCTCGTGTTTAGTAGTCTGGCGTAACCGTTGTGGCTTCTGAATAGAATCGCAAAGGTGCGTCTGACACAGCGGTTTTTAAATCTATCATCATCAATTCTATTGGTTAATTGTTGTGCTGGGGAACCTATCCCACTTCTCCAAGTCAATACCCTATACAAATTAGGACAATAGTCAGAATTTGACTGGTGATTGGTTGTTTCCATGTCAGTAGGCGTGGCTGTCCCATAGTTCCCTATCTGGTCCGTCCTAGGTTCCCTCCTGGGACGTGCTGATTTTGGCTGTATGTAAACCTAGGGACTTTGACTGTCGTGCTCTGATTGGCCCACAAGCTATATTTACTGGAGGGGGTTTGTCCTACAGGACCAGGCGGGACAAATTCATAATAATAAACCACAACTGCCTGGTCTCGGGTTCAATGCTGTTTTTAATTTTCAACAAATGTGAGCTCATTATTAAATTATGAGACTCAGTGTTACTTCACTTATTTTCTGTTTTTTTCTTACTTTGTGCAGTTCAGTAAGAGGTTGTAACACATCCTTAGATCAAATTATAACAGAAAAACTCAAATAATAAATTGTGAATTAATTACACATGAAACAATCATGACATGAATAATTACATAAACATTTACAAACATTAGCATACACCAACTTAATGTAAAGGTACACCAGAGGCTGTTTGAAATTCAGTCCTTTCCCATAATTCCTTTTGTAATTTTAGGACTGTTAAACACTATAGGCATCTTTTTATAAGAGTTCAAATGAGTCCTGCACTGCGGGACATCCTTTCTGTTTAGTGCCTTGTAGTGGGTTCGAGAAGTAGATCTCGTTGGAAATGCCGACGCGTTTCCAAACCGGGTATGATTGGTCGGGTTTTTCCTCAGGGCAAACCTGGGTACCCGACAGATTAAAAAATTAAAAATATGGTTTTAGTCTCTGCTCTTTCCCTTATTGTGTACATATTCATATGATAATGGGGCATAAAGTACCTGAATATTTCCATGACGCAATGTCGTCTATGTATTGAATTTCCTGACCTTGACTCTGTATCAAGAGAAAGGGGACCGTCAGTTGTCGCCTTATCTGTGCTCTGATTGGCCCACAGGCTTGCGCCAATAACAGCATCTCTGGCTGTAATTAGGCCAATCCAAGCTTACGGGCCCAGTTCAGGAACCCGTGACATAGTGAAACTCACTATTATCTCACAGTCAGGGTTGGACTAATATCCTAACATATGTCTAGCAGAGACTGCCACCTATTCTGATTTGACAACAAATATATTTACAATTTGTGCGTGTCTGCGTTCCTATCGGTCTAAAGGAATTAATTTGGACGCATTCTCCCTAACGTCCCTATTAGCCAAGGTAATATCAGAGTTTATACATCTACATATAAATATAAGGAAAAGGTTCGGGTAGACGAGGCTGGTAAGAAAAAACACTAATTGTTTTAAAGGACTTTCTTCGAATCAGAAAATAATAGTGACACATTAGCATTTGAGATTAATACCCCTCATACTCTAATTAAACTTGAAGTTAGAGGCAAATATAGAGCCGCTGGTTGAGTGTAAGTCTATGTCAAGAGTCAGGGCATGGGCCCTTGTTGCTTGGGTTGTGCATCATAACCTTGCCCCTTTGTGGTGCTTTATATAATTTTTACCCAATCTTCCTTGGTGTTTAAGCCCTTGTTAACTGTGGTAAGGTGGCACATGAACCATTGTTCTCTCTTCTTTCTCAAGTTGTCTATGTCTATTACCCCTTCTGTTAACCCTAATCTTATCTAAAATGAACCACCTAATGTCATTGCAGTTATGGTTGTTACGTTCATAATGATATGTAAGGGGGGCATTGGCTTTTTTCGTACGTATGGCGGATTTGTGTTCTAGGACACGGATCCTTAGTTCTCTGCCAGTCTAGCCAACATACCCTAAGTTACATGGACATAATAGAAGGTATATTATATTTTTGCTACGGCAGTTGTTTAAGGTCTTGGTGTTTAAGTTTTTGCCGGAAAATATCAGTTCTTTACCCTCAATGCAATGTGGGCATACTGAACAGGTCCCACACTTGTGGTTACCTCTTGCTTCAGTCCCCACCATGGTGGTTTGTATATCTCTAGAGTTCTTGTATGTGTGGACCAAGGCATTCCTGATAGTTGTGTTTCTTCTGAAAGAAAAAAGGAGCTTCTCTAACTTGGTCTCAACATCAAAGTTAAGGATCTTCCAGTTTCTATTTACAATGTTTTTTACCTGGTTGCTAATATGTGAGTACTGTGTGACAAAACTATTCTGTCCAAGGCATTAATTTTTTAAATTTTATCTTGGTTTAAAAGGCTGTCTCTATCGTAGAAGCGTACCCTTTTTAAATCAACTTGTTAGGGTATCCTCTCGCTTTCAGTTTTATTTTGGTCTTGTCAGCATTTTTATAGAAGTCATTTAAATTCGTACAGTTCCTTCGGAGCCTTAAAAATTCTCAGAATGGAATATTGTTTTTTTTGTGACTTGGGGTGGTTGCTGATGTATAGGAGTAGGGAATTCTTATCTGTAGGCTTGGTATATAACTCCACTTTCAAACATCCTTCCTCATCCTTAATTGCAATATCTAGGAACTCAACACGCTCATTGCTGTAGTGCCCTGTGAATTTTAAGTTTGGGTCTCCCAATTTCAACCACTCCAAAATTGGCTCTTTCTACTGACAGATGGTATGTGTGTGTGATGTTCTATTTGCATGACATTGTGTGTGAGTCGTTTGTGCATTGTGATATATTCAGATGTGTATTGCATGTGTAGTGTGCATTACTTGTGTGGCTTTCACATGCAGTAAGGTGGATTTCTGTCCATGACCTTGTTTTAAGTGCACCATGGTGGTTTGCCCTCCTATTTTTGACCTGTCTCTTGTCAGGACTGTGTGTGTGCATGCTTGTGGTACACTATGACACAATGTTCACTTGATGACTGGTGAAGTGTCTCTGTCTGTGTTATCTGATTTGTCCCATTGATCCTAGTTAGTGTTCATGATTGGCTTTTGATGATGCAATTCTTGTTTGTGTTGGGGTATGGTGTCTGTGCATTGGTCCAGAGTGATAATGTTGTGTATTTCTGTTCTGTCTTTGGTCACATTGCCTTTCCACTGTTTGGCTGTACATATCTGGGCTTGTTGGACTTCTGTGGATGTTCTTTGTGAGCTTTTCTGTTTGGCTTTGTTTTGTGTCAACATTGTTTTAGCAATACCTGAGTTTGAGTCTATTTGTGGATGTACCGCAGGGAGTGTGATTGGTTGTGAGTCAACTTACATGACATCATTTGCACCATTATGTGTGTTTCTCACAGGTATTTAGTTTGCAGGTGTGAGGTGGGAAGAAGAGGGGCATGTGTGAAGGTCCTACTTGTGTTTGACAGTCATGGAGTGTAACAATGAGCCATTTATGTTGTGCTGATGTCATACACATGTCAAGTAAGTTGATATAGATGTGTGGCTTGTCACTGTATGACTTCAGACAATTCCTATCATTCCTGTGCCTATGCATGGCTTGCCATGCTGTATTCCTGAGTTGTTGCACTGAGGTCACTTTGGTTTAATTCCACTCATGTGCCAGGGTGTTAGGGTGGGGTGTTTGTGAGTAACTTGACAGGCAATGTGAACAGTTCAGTTGATGTTCATATGCAGTGTGAGTCTTCATTTTGTAATTATACTCTGTTTGCTTCACATGATTGGAAGGTAGGTGTGGGGAGGAAGGTTGTCCAGCCCCTGAGCTTATGTGCAAGGTGTTTCTCTTCACCCCCACCTTCCCAGCAAAGATCCCTTGTCCTTTGATGTGTGAGGTGCAAGGTATGGCTATAACTGGCTGATTAATTGTGCAGGGGGAACATGAGATGCACATAGCATGTGCCCAAATGATTGTGTGATGCATAGTGTGGGAAGGGTGAAGGTGGGGCCCTGTGAATATGGCCGGACTGCCCATGCCTGTTGCAGGCCCTGCCTACTACATTGTGTGCAGGTTTTCCCACGTCTTCACTGTTTCGGTGACTTTCCTGGGACATTGCACTGATTTTGCGGTTGATGGATGACTCTTATGCGAAGGTGTGGGTTTCTAACAGGTAGGACATGTGTGGGTACACTGTGGCATATGTTCCTGTCCCCACCAGAGTATCTGATGTTGACAGGAACCGTATGTCAGCACGGGGATTGTGTGTTGTGGTTGTATGCGGAGTTGTGTATGTGCGTACCTACGGCGTTGTCCACGACGGTGTATTATTTGCTGGTAGTGGATGAGGTCCAGCAGCGGAAAGGCTTCAAGAGCTGGATCCATAGCGGTCAGGACTGGGTGGAAGGGACCGGGAGTCAGGTTTTGCTCTCCATTTCGTGCTTCCACCGCCTCCGGGTGGGTGGATTCTTTGCTGCGGTGTGATGGGCTGTTTGCGGCATCGTGATTTGTACAGCAGACGGTACGTCATTCCCCACAGCGGTGTGTCTATATTTGCTCCCTCCGCCGCGGTGGCGGGTGGAAATTTCTGTTGGTTCACCTAACTCCGCAGCAGATGGAAAATGGGCTATGCTTGCCCATCGTAATATGGGGGCCTGTGCACCACCTTTGGAGTGCAGAAAAGGACATTTTTAGGTACCGCAAGCACTGCGGATGTGCCTCCGTCCGCCATCCTAATGAGCCCGCAAGTTTTTTATCACCAGGAAGCCTTTCAAAACTGGAAGAATGAGTTAAGATGAGTTGAGTCAACAAGATTCCCAAGCCAATTGTTACCATCAAACCAGACTGATCTTACCCTGCCCTCAAGACAGATCAGACAAATACTTTTAACTAATGTGCACACTGTCCCTAGGGGTGGAGGTTTCATCTATCAAACTACCAAGGTTAACAATAGTGAAATTAGCCAAGAAAGGTCACCCCTGGCTCCCCATACAAGAAATTACAACAATCGACCTGGCTGCTGCAAGCTTTAGACTCTAGTAGGTCCTGATACAGAAAAAGCCCCTCCTGAGAACAACCATATTAACATTTGGTCCTGGAACGTACGCAGGTTTGGTAAAATGCACCTGAATAAAGACACAATGGACTTCTTACACAAATTCAACATCATAATATTACAGGAAACTTGGAGTCTACGACCCACTCCAGTCACTGGGTACATGGAACATCACATCCCTGCAGAGAGGATTTCATGCTATGGGTACTCAAGAAGGGGTCTCTCACCCTTCATCTCCACAAAATACAAATGATTGCAGGAAAATATAGACCTGGGAATGGACTGGCTACAGTCCACCAAATTAGAAGCCAAAGATCAGCACAGACATAGAAAGCACTGATCCTCCTAAATCGTAAATCCATCCAATCAAAGAAGGAAGAGAGGACCTCCACGCTGTAGACATTAATCATGTCCCTGCAAAACTTTATCAAAAGTCACACTTAATAATCTCAGGTGATTGTAACATCAGACTTCTTCAAACCCTAATCATCTCAAATTCTTCATCTCTACTGCCAGACATTAAAACATACATGAATAATTAAAACCCAAACTCCAAGACTGATAAGATGAGTCTACTTCATAACGCTTGTCAAAAAATAAAAATTCAAGGCTTAAAAATCCTGAATGGTAACCCCAAGTGTTTAACGTAGAATGTGCTTCCTGTCAACGGATGGCAATGGGTGGATTAGTTTCTTCTCCCTGCTGTCAAAATCTAAAAAGATTCAATGACGCACCAAGGATTTGTGGCAAAAATGGCCATGGTATATATCTTAGCATACACTACCAAGAACACAAACAATATGGCAAAAGTAGAATATCATACATGGGTGGTGCTGATTAGGAATCTACTTATAGCATTACCCATCCATCCAAAGGATAAACCAGATCAGCAAGAAAAACCTGATCCCTCATCTGCTCAAAATAAGATCTTGTATTCAAGCCACCTGCATGAAATAAAAAACACATTCATAGAGAAGTAGGAAGGTATACCCAGAACACAAGAATAGGCATGAGGTTCAAGGAATCATCACTCCAGCAGCTACAGCTAAAATAAATTACAATAAAGAAAGATGGCAAGCAAAAAAAACCTACCAAGAAGGGTATGGCTCAAGCTCCTACTGTACAGTTAATGACCCAATAGCAAACAATTCTGTGGAGAGATAAACAAGCTGGTCATAGGACAAAATCATCATCACAATGCAGGGATCTCCTAGGATGCCTGGGTGTCCCACATTTGCGCCATGTACTCACTCCCAGAAAGTTCATCCATCTGTGGAAATAACATGAAGATACTTATTTTGGGGACGCCAATGCAGGACCCAACTGAGGGGCAGTCCAATTATCACTTGAACTCAGCATATACTTTAAAACACAGGCAACATATAGAAAGTCCTAACATTGACAATTCCCAAAGAGCCTTACAGACCTCACTAAATTTTAACAATCTAACCAAATTTGAAGAAC